>NC_064546.1:21400879-21455879 GCF_023856365.1 Brienomyrus brachyistius
AACCTTGCTCTCTTATAAAGCACACAAGAGAGAGAGAGCATGGCGTCTCTGGGCGCCTGCACAGCGAGCAGATCAGTGCAGGCTGAATGTACAGACAAGAAGCCCACTTTGCAGCCAAAAAGCTACAATGTACGACAGGGTGCTTCCTGTAGCGCGACAAGCCCGGCTGTCTGAGAGCAAAGTGATTAAAAAAAAAAAAGAAAAAAAAGCCAGTCGTTTTTTACAAAAACTTTTACATTTTCAAAAGATGAGGGATATTTAAATACATGTGAAATATACTCACACACACACACACAACAGCACAAAAAAGGTCAGCTGCTCCGTAACCGAGCTCTCAACTAAAAGCCAGACAGCCTCAGGGAAAATCAAATTATAAATTGGTTTTTTAATTAACATTGCCTTAAACAACCCCAAAAGGCCATGGCTGAAATGAAATTGAGCAGTTTCTTCACAAACAGGAAACAGCCACCTTTGAACCTGATTACATGTTACAGCTACATCCCATGTCTCCCATGTTCAAGAAGAAAACATCCAAGGAATAACCAGAGTGAGCTGCTGGCCGCTTCTGCCGTGGGGCGTCATGCACAGGGGTGGCTGCAGGCATGCAGAGTCTTTCCTGAACAGAGCGAATGAAACAAACCTGCACAAAACCCAGAGAGTCCATCGCATGTCTTAAAACACTGCCCCCCCCCCCCACCCCCCCCCCCAAAAACGATTACTAATCCACCCCTTGCTGCTATACAGAAAATACACAGCCCCATCCTCAAAGAGAAAACAAGAAAAATAACCTAAACAGACAGCAGTTTGTACATTCTAAGCTGAACCCAGTTAACAGGACAAAACAAAGTGGAAGGTGAGGAAGAGGAGGGTTTCATGACTCCGCTGGGGACATGTGGGCCTTCCTCATGGAGCGCAACGCCTTTTCCCTCAGGTGTCTCTCCAGCTCATCCAAGCTCTCCTCTACTTCACTGTCTGAATCCTTAAACAAAGGCAGCATTAGTTACGGCTCACCACACCACACCCCCCTCCCCACACAGTCTGAAAGCAGGCCGCTCCAGCCACCCCCCCCGAAGACCGGCCGAGCTCCCCGGCGGCTCTCCACGACAGTCACACCAACCGCAGGCAAACAAGAGAGACTCTTAATAATCTACAGTAAGGTCAAACCATCAAGGCAAGACAAGAGCGGTCCAGTCGAGAAACGGGTTCTGCCCCCGAAATGCAAACACCAGGAGACTCCGCCGCTGGGCATGGCCCCCGCCTGACAGTCCTGCCACCTGACAGAGCCCCTCCCATCATCGGCAGGTGGGAAGGCGAGACCTCACCTTTCTGGGATCGGAGTCACCGTCGGGCCCCCGCGTTGTCCGGGCCCCCAGGTCCCGCGTTGTCCGGGCCCCCGGGCCCCCGCTCCTTCTTGTGTTTCTTATGCTTCTTGTGCTTCTTCTCCTTCTTGTGCTTCTTCTCCTTCTTCTTCTTCTTCTTCTTGCCTCCGGCCTCAACGT
The DNA here is from genome assembly GCF_023856365.1 of Brienomyrus brachyistius. Taxonomy (NCBI): domain Eukaryota; kingdom Metazoa; phylum Chordata; class Actinopteri; order Osteoglossiformes; family Mormyridae; genus Brienomyrus; species Brienomyrus brachyistius. The sequence continues at coordinate 21,402,379 of NC_064546.1, forward strand.
CCGAGTTCTGCAGGGGGAGGAAGGCTTGAGCCAGTGACTCCCCCCACCCCAGACCCCGAGGCCACAGGAAGCGGCTCTCCCGGCCCCACGACCCAGGTAAAGCTACGCACCTTGGCAGGAGACGGGCTGGCAGAGCCACTATGGGCCTTGGTTGCCGGGGGCGGGGGGGAGGCGCTGGCAGAGTGCGAGGGTGACGGCGGAGGGGGGGCGGGGAAGGTGCCGCAGGACGCTTCCTGATCGCCGGCTCAGGGGAGGCTGGCGGGGGAGCGAGATGGCATCCGCCTCACAGGCTGGGGGCTCGGAGAAGTCCTGAAACACATGGGCTGCGTGAGAGAGCGAGCGAGAGCGAGAGAGAGCGCGAGAGAGAGCGAGAGAGAGCGAGGAGAGCGAGAGAGCGAGAGGAGCGAGAGCGAGAGCGAGAGAGCGAGAGAGCGAGAGAGAGAGAGCGAGAGAGCGAGAGAGAGAGAGCGAGAGCGAGAGAGCGAGAGAGCGAGAGAGCGAGAGAGAGAGCGAGAGAGAGAGCGAGAGAGAGAGCGAGAGAGAGAGCGAGAGAGAGAGCGAGAGCGAGAGAGAGAGCGAGAGCGAGAGAGAGAGCGAGAGAGAGAGCGAGAGAGAGAGCGAGAGAGAGAGCGAGAGAGAGAGAGCGAGAGAGAGCGAGCGAGAGAGAGCGAGAGAGAGAGAGAGCGAGAGAGAGAGAGAAGCGAGAGAGAGAGAGAGCGAGAGAGAGAGCGAGAGAGAGAGAGAGAGCGAGGAGAGAGAGGAGAGCGGGGGAGAGAGAGAGAGAGCGAGAGAGAGAGAGAGGAGAGAGAGAGAGAGAGGAGAGATGAGGAGAGAGAGAGGAGAGAGAGAGAGAGGTGGCATGTCGCCCACAGCCAGGCTCAGTACCTCTTGACCTTCTTGGGCTCGGGGGGTGCGGGACACACGGCGGATGGGCCTCTGACTCGGCGATGGGGAATGGCGCCGCTGCGGCTGTGGGGGTGAGCCTGGCGGTGCAGGGGAACGGGGCATCCCTGGGCGGCCTCCCGGCGGGCAGCAGGGGGCTGCGGCGGTGGCAGGGCGGCGAGGCCGACAGAGGCGGGGTGCCCCGGCGCTTTGGGGGTGGTGAGCCTCGGTGTTTAGGGGACCTGGAGGGTGCGACGCTTGGGTGCCGGAGAAGGCGAGGCCCTCCGCTTAGGGGGGGGCAGTGGAGATGGGCTGAAGCGCCTCTGGATGGGGGGGGAGTAGAACGCCGTGGAGACGGAGAGCGCCTGCGTGGAGGGGGGGTGGGGGGATCTGGGAGGGAGCAGCATGTATGAGGCGCTGGAAGAGCAGCTGAACGCAAACAAAGGAAAGATGAGGGACGTACCTGCGGCGGGGGGGTGGGGAGGCAGAGCGCCTCCTCCGAGGGGGTGAGGGTGAGCGGTGACGGCGGCCCGGCGGGGAAGGCGTGCGGCGTCTCCTGGGAAATGGAGGCGCAAAGCAGCGTGACGAACATGCAACACGCCGGCCCAGCTGAAGCAGCCGGACCGAGGCTCGCTGCGACAGGTACGTCTCCCGACCCAACTCCGCGTCCCCAAGTCACACACCAAGAGCGGCCTTTCCAGGCCCCCCCTTCATACCTGGGGGAGGCGTCCCTGTGCCGGCGGCGGGGCGAGGCTGGGGGAGGCCGTGCGGCGCTTCTTAATCTCGCCATTCCTGGCAGTGGCTGCAGGGCCTGCGCTCTGCCTCTTTGGCCCTTCATCCTCAGAGGATGAGGAGGACCCAGTGTCTGGGAAAAAAATTGTAAAAAACAATAAAAATCAAGGGGCAGGTCAAACAAGGTGCCCTTTCACAGCGAGGGCATAGAGAATAAGAAAAGGGGAATAAAACAGACACCGAGGTAAGCTAACATGTCAGGAGGAGACAGGAGCCGAGCGAGACGATGGGCCAGACCACTTCACAAACCACAGGGGGAGACGCCGGGCAAGACCAATGAGGACGAAAAGTTAGTTCAGAATGGGTGTGTGCAGGGAAGGTGGAGTACTGAGATAAAAGGGTCGTAACCTGAGGAAGACTGCTGATTCTGCCTGCGATACTGACGTCGCTGCTGCACAGAATCTGCTGTAGCCCCCTTCCCACCTTTATCATCCTCTGAAACGCAAAGGAGGCGTGGCTATTCAGTGCTCGGGAAACACGACGAGACGCAGACAACACCGAGTGCATCGCCAGAGCGCCAGGGTAAAGCTGCACAAGGCACTCGGCAAGCTCTACACACCTGAGCCTCCGGCATCAAAAGGCCACCTCTGCTTTCTTTGAGTGCCGCCCATTTACTCCTGCAGCGCACCTGCGCGGCTCACCAGGCAGACACGCCCTCTAGTGGCGGTCACAGCAGCACACACGCAACAGCCACCCACCTGACTCTGAGGGATCCGACCGTCGGGGTTTTGGAGCAGGAGACGGGGACTCGTTCTTCACACCTGCTTTCCGTTTAGACCCTGAGGTTCAGAGGGGACGGACAGATGTTTAACAGGACTGCTGTGGTGGTGCTGAGCCGCCAAGCAGCCAATCACAAGCTCCATCACCCTCCTTACCCGAGGACCTGGAGGGGGATACTGAGGCGCGGCCTCGCCGGGGTCCGGGGAGAGGCAGACCGGCGGCCCTTGGGCGGGGGGCTGGCTCCAAGATGGTGGCGTGCGCCCCGCGCCTCCTGGCGGGACTGGCGGGGGCCCCACGAGGCTTCCGGGGGGGTGTGTTAGATACACGCTTTAGAACTTTCTTTTGAGGAGACCGTGAGGAAGAGGATGAAGAGCTGCTGCCAGATGAAGAGGGGGATGGGGATCGCCTGCTGGAAGAGAGAGCATGGCATAAAGACACCGCGGGGATGCCGCCCTACTGGGCACGCTGGGAAGCGTGACATCAGAGCTCAGACTCACCGGCGGGCTGGGGAGCGGCTCCGCCGGTGTCTGGGTGCAGGGGGGGGGCGTCTGGGGGGGCTCCGGCGGCGCGGCGATGTGCGCCTGCGGGGACTCTGTCTCCTACGGGGGGAATAGGACCTGAGGAGAAGGAGCAGAGGAATCAGGCTGGCAGTCAGGGTCCATCTCTGCTGATGAGCTGACAAATAATGAGGAACACACTCAAAGGGACTAATTAAGCTGACGAACAGGAAAGTGGCCCCAGGTGCTGAGCCAGGGCTAAAGGCGAGCCGCCCACCTGGAGCGGGAGCGCGGCCGTCTGCGCGAGCGGGACCGAGACCGGGGCCTGTCCCGCCGGCCCTCCTTCTCCCTGTCCCGCGGCCTGGCCTTCTCCTCCCTGCGCGAGGACTTGTCTGGGGAAGGCTCCCGGGCTTCTGCTGCGGAGTCCGGCTTCACCTCCTTCACCAGGTCACTGCGAGGCAGCACATAAACACGCACACACACACCGTCAGCACAATGCTCAGCTGATACACCCTCTTAAATCCTCACTTAAAATGACTAATGCAAAAATTCTTACAACTATTTCAGATCAATTTTTTTTCCAGTCTTTTTAAAAAACAGTGATATATCAAAGGATGAGATGCATCAGTTCCAGGTGCAAGGAAAATCTTTGAGAGGCCCAGAGCAAAGAGGGAGATGTTTGCTGACCAAATTGGGCAGCAAACATCTCTAAATGCCTCTAATGGACGCCCAAACAAATAACCACAACCCATTTGTGAGATGGAATGTGAATCGACTTCATAAAATTCTCCAGGGTACTTCAACTCGGTAAGCTGACATCAAATGTCATTGTGAAAATTCACTTTAAATATGGAGTCAGTTTAGAAGACACTTCAGACTCCCTCAGTTTCCTTCATCATAAAGTGATTCACCCTTTAACCCTCTGGGGTCTTGGGGGAGGGAACACACTGTCACTGACAGGGGCATGATCACACATTTCATTCAGTATCAAACTTAATTCATGGTAAATAAATGATTTCTTATATATTTGTTTTGGCATTAGACTCATCTTAATCTTAGTGTGCTCTGTAAATATGTCAGATTAAAGTGAAGTTTGTAATTTGACATCAAAGTATAGACATTGTAAAATGCAGTTTTACACTTGCAGAAACATTATAGAAGTACATAGTAAGCAATGGTGGCAGTTTGATTTGATCCCAGATATCTGATCTCCAAAGTCTTGGCTACATGAAGATGACTAAATGGTGTAGTTGCAACATTCAGTTTGATAAGAAAAATCTAACTCACATCACTATTTCTGGGCTCCTGTCATTGAATATGTAGCAACTTATGTGTATGAATGAGCCATTGACACCTGGCCACATCCCCCTCCCTTTTTATGGCGCTGATGGGGATGTATCTGGATCGCGTTTCACCGCTGCGTTGTTCATCAAATTACCATGCGAATGCGGTTTGAATACACGCTAATGCGGCTATTTATAATGCGAATAGTGATCTTCAGGTGAGGGCAGCACTACACGCCCCCGATGCAGGTAGAACAAAGGTGACATGGTTTATGTTTTAGCCGATTTATCCTAATTTTAGAAAACTTTACTTCCAACAATGGACATTTTGAAAAGACAGATTACAGACAGTCAGCGTTTTCTTCATGTTTCTACATAAAGACTTCAGTGAGATATAAACTGAAATAGACGCAAAAAATATGCTGCATGGCCGACGGTGCACTCGACCCCAGAGGGTTAAACTGCGGAAAAGCAGCGGGGTGATGCTTTCTGACCTTTTTCTTGATGTACTTCGCTGAACTGATGTGTTTAAAAATGTCAATATTCCACAACGGCACTCATCTAGACAGCGACCGGCTCGGAGATTTACTAGAAAGCACCTTCCATCTATTCCTCAGCTTCCACTCCAGAGTCCTGCTGCATCGACTGCATTCCAACCCATACATTAAAAGTGCAATTTCTAAAACAGACAATAATTCAGACCATACAGTTTGTTGTTGGCCTCCACTAAGACTGCATGGGGAGAGGATACTGGCTGAGAGATTTCTGGTGAGAGTTGGCAGAATTGCATTAAATACATCTATGCTTCTTTTTTGTGCAAGACACCATCTTATGCAATTTAAGGCTGTGCATCGCCTACACCTATCCAGGGCCAAGTTAGTGAAATTCTTCCCAGAGACAGATGGCGAATGCAGGAGGTGTCACTGTGGTCCAGCCGCATGAGAACACATGAAACTATTTAAGGAACTTCTGAAACTACTTGAGGGTTGGTTCCTCACACCGGAAGTCAGTGAAGCCTCCCTCACTGTGGCAGTGGATCAAAGAGGTGACGCGTCTTTAGCGATCGAACAATGAGGAATCTGACAAATAGTTCAAGAAAAACTGGGTATTTTGAATGGTTTTGGAGAATCTTTGGGATTCCTTAGGAGGCTGGTGCCCAGGTATTCAGGTGCCGGTAATGAGTTGAGGCATTTCTCGGGGATGCCAGCTGGGACCACATGTAACCTGCATTCTGGCAGCGAGGTCCGAAACGTGCCTTCGTATTGAGTCTTACCCCTAAATCCCTAAACACACAGAGACCCACACAGAAGGGCTGCATCAGCACAAACGGCTCACTACTGCACAGCGGCATCCGCACCTGGTGGAGGAGGCCTCCTGGATGAGAAGTTTGGGCTTGGCACACTCCGACTGGTCCGGCTCGGGCGGGGCCTGCTCTGGGTTGCGGAGCTGGCTGAGAGGAGACGCCCCGGGCCCGGGTGCCGGGCTGGGTTTGCGCCGCGGTGAACGCGAGTGGCTTCGCTTCCGGTCCCGCTTGGCTGGGGAGCGTCTCCGAGGTGATGGTGACCTGGACTTCCTCCTGTGACCCAAGGATGCAGAAGCAATATTTAAAGAGAGACAAGAGCAACAAGACACACAGGAGCACTTGTGCTTCCTATAAATGGCCACCAGAGGCTCTTAAGAGTACAGCACAAAGAGAGAGACTTCTGGAGAATGTATTCCAGAGACCACTCAGAAGGATGTGATGACAGCCACAGGTGATGCCTCACCTCCTCGGGCTTTTGGACTGGTCCTTCTCCCGGTTCTCCTTAATATCCTTTTCGTCATCCATCTTCTTCAGAGAGGCCAGCTTCTCCTGCTCAATCTATAGATACCCATAAAAGCAACATTAGCCCCATCCAATCAGAAGCGTTTTCTGTTTACTCATTGCTGCCTCGGCAGAGGGGGCTACCTCACCTGCCTCTGTTTGATCTCCTCCTTCTTTTGTTCCAGGAAGGCAGAGGGGATGCCAGCAATGTTTTCCTGGGCGCTGAGCAACAGGGGCCAAAGGTCACGCATAAACTCACGAGCATTCTTCCCGTTCAGGAAGCCAGTCAAGTTGATCTGCATCATTTTGCTGTCTGGATTCTGCAACACAGACACAGGGGGACAAAGACAGGCACCCCGTTCAGAATGCGAGGCGAAGACAGCGTGGTTGGTCACAGGCTCTCAGCTGCCTACTGCCTCTTGTCTAGCCTGCCTGCCGTAGAAGACATCATTTTACCTTCCCTATCTCGCCTGTGAGCCTGCTGACCATCATGAGAAGGACCAAAGAGCCTGCAGATTCTACGGCAGGGTGAGCCCAGCTGTTTGCTCTGATAGCATTAAACCTGAGCATTTAGCTTGTCGGGACCATGAGTGGGCTGACACTAGCTTTCCACTGAGAAAAATAAAAATAAAACAAACAGAACTCTTCCTTGCATGCATTACAAGTTAAAAGAATTGCCTAGCAGTTTAAAGAATGCAGATGGAGATGGGTGTTTTAAAAGCTACATTCTTTCACACCTATCTGGCCAAGTACCTGTGAACCAAACCCTCGCACTGTCTGCTAAGAGTCTGGCTTGTACCCACCCCCACCCCCACCCACCCCCCCCTCCATCAAAGTCACTTTGTCTCTAAGCAACCAGATGCTCAGAACAGGGTGCATCGAGACCGACAAAGCAAGTACAGTTCCGGTGTCTTCCGGGTGTCCCAGGGGTTCTGGAGGTCTGGGAGCCTCCTGCAGAGAGAGACGTTTCCTGGGCTTGGGCTCCGCCTCCCTACTGCTTGAGACTCAACCACCTTGAGCTTAATCTTATACCATTTATCTAAATTGCAAAAAACGAACAAGCAATAATGAGTACACAAGCCATAAGAAAAGTGAAGATTGCTATTCATTTACTCTGAGAAAACAGCAGATAAGAGCTACCCTTTACCATTACATGTGCTGTCATTCATATACAGTCATGAAATCTAGATTCCCACAGCTCACATAAGCATGTGCTGAAATAGATATTCATTGCTTAGGCGTCTTCCTCCATTTAAGATGATCAAAGTATACCTGTGCTGTATGCCATCAAAGCCTTCACATGGATCAAAAACCTTCAAATATTAAGCAAAACATTCAGAAACAAGACTTAGGGGTGCACCGATGGTGAGGGAGGGGTACAGGGCCCATTCTGTGATCCTGAAAGTGTGCTCGGTGTACACAAAAGGCTGCCCTAACCAAAGGGAATTAACACCTGACACGCTTGCAACACGAGAGAGCTCCCAGAATGCAACAGTTGGTATGTATCAACCCCCCCATTGCCTGGCTGCTAGAAGAAAGAAAAGAACTGGAAAAAACAAAATGAGAGAAAACCCTACGATTTTGGACATCTAAGCTGCAAACAAATCTCATGGAAGATTAACTTAAATGGAGTTAAACTCCATCAAAAACACCACACAGTAAGAATCAGTAACTTGGAAGTGGACTTCAGGAAAAAAGCCGCGGAGGGACCCACAGTGAGAAACAGGCAGCCGAAACTGGACTCGCTTTAATTAACCGTTTAACTAGGCTGTCCTTAGACCACCATCTTCCAAAACGAATCACAGTAATGACGTTGAGGAAAGCCTTTGCTGGCAACGTGATGCCTTTTTATAAACATAAAAACTCACTGTTAGTATGGATGAGAACTTTTTAGTCATACAAAGGGAGTGTGGATAAGTCCGTACAAACATTTTAGCCCAACTCTCAGTAAATCAGATTAACTGAACAGACATCAGCAAAGTCAACTTTCAAGGGGGGGCGAGGCATACCATTCATCTATGCTTAAAAACAACTACAGACCACAGCACATGAAACCCTCTACTCCTGTAAGATGAGCATCGTCTGCCTACTATTCTGTTCAGCTGTTTGATCCATGGAATACATGTGCGCTCCCTTCCAAAGAGCTTATTTTAAAAAGGACGGGGAGCGAGACATCACTATCACTGCTGCGGGCAACACCATGAAATACAAAGTTAATGTCCCAGACAACCGTGTGCTGTAGGCACCACGGGCAGAGGACGCTGAAAGGCCTGGGAAGCAGGGCCCGAACAGAGAAGCTCATCCAATGCCGACCTCAAGCTATTTGGGCGATCGATCGGTGCACCCCTACCATTGACCTGAGATGAGACTTCAAACAAGGGGACTAAAATGAGAAAATGAAACCTACAAACAAACCAATGCAGTAAATAGTACTATCAGGCTGAATTGGGCTACTTTGTCTGTGACAACGCTGTTGCTTTTGAGAAAGTTCAACAGAATTTAATGGCTTTTACAGGCGTGCTACTTAGTGCAAAAACCCAGCCCTATGTACAGTCTTGTTCCTGTTTTTAAAAAAATGAAAATGTGAGACATGACAGTGTCTAAATGCTCTATTTACTGTCACGGGTTCCAAGCCCTGCACACAACTCACCTCCAAACAAATACTGCATCATCAAAGGAGTTGGAGCTCAGTGAGACCTAATTAGGTGTTGTTGCTATACTTCTGATGCAAGGAATAACATCCATATTGGTTCAGGCCTTTTAAATCATAAATCACATCATCATTAGAAAACTGCTGTCAAAGGCACTCTGTCACACAGAACAGTAACAATTGTTTTTGCAAGACATTTGCTTTCCCAATGTGTAGCTAGGCCAGTACGGCACCAGATGCAATCTCTCTAAGATAAATTACTGGAAGGTTTATCATTGTTACGGTTGCATCCTCATACCCACATGGTAAAGAACCATGAAGACCTACACTTCATCTGAACACAAGAGTAGAGGAGCAGATACAGGTTTGATGGCAGTACCTTCTCCTCCAGCTGGTTGAAAATAAACTCTATGACGACGTCATCCTCGAACCCTAAAATCTCTGTCACTCGCTGGGTGATCCAGGGTTTGATAACCTCCAGGTTCACCTTGGTCATGTCCACCTGAAAACCAAACAGGAAGACGGTCAATGGTTGGCGGCCCCGGACTACCCCTGATCAGGCCGGCTCGGCTCCGATCGGTCCGCCCGCTCACCTTCTTCTCCAGGCATTCTGCGAACTTCAGCTGCTTCAGGAGCTTCTTCTGCTTGTTGCTGAAGCGGTTATCCTGCTCTGCGCTCGTGCCCTGTGCAACGGACAGGCGCATTAAGCTCATACTTCTGCGGAAAACCCACGCCGTAGCCTGACGCGCACCTACCCGCAAACATAATTACAGCGTGGGGGTACGACGTAGGACACGCGCTCCCCTACGACGCACATTATACTCAGGAAAATAAGTCAGCCACTGAATAAGGTTCACGCGCGAGCAGGGCCCGGTGACGACCCCGCAATCTAGCCCATCCGAATAACCTCAACCATGTAACCCTAACTTAAAAGCCATCCGGATAACAAAACCCTGCAGGCGGCCCGACAAGATTTAACATAAAGGCCCCAGTGGCCTACAGCTACCGGGCCCTCACTGAGGGTCGGCGGATGGGAGGCTGAACAGCTGCTAGCCTTTAGCAATGTAGCACAATCACGGGGAGGTTAACATACAACGGGGTAAAACCGTAATGCAGCGCCTTTATACCGGACAGCGCCACGTTGGGACTATGAAACGGGGCACTGCTCGGAGTTGAGGGGTCGAGTTAGCTAGCGGGGATACGAGGAAAGGAAAGGGTTAGCCCACCAAGGTTGGGTGTACAGAGGGACCCCACCGGTATCGAAGGCAGCGCCTAGGCTGAAGCGGGCAAATATGGCCCGAGCTCCAGTAAGATACGCGGATTGGGAGAAAGAGGCCCAGGCGCCTGCTCTGTGCTCCTACATTGCCGCCATTTTCCCCCGCTCGCCGCGGAATGGCGCCGGTGTAACCCCGGCTCGCTGGCGAAAAAGCGCAGCATAACGGCTTACGCAAATACCGGAACGCAAAGCTAACAAAGTCTGAGCGAACACAGCAGCAGTAAACGAGGAAATAAATAGCGGCGTTTATGTTACTCACGCGGAAAAAGCCCGCGTCCATCTTCTATGCGAGGGGAGAACTGCGTGACGGAGGAAGAGGTGCCCGTAACCCAGAATGCAACGCGGCACACCGACCCTTTAATTCCACAGAGGGCCACTAAGTGGCGCTGCGGCCAAACAGGACGATTGCACTAAATCATGCATTCAGGCAATTTAAAGCGCCGATATTGGACACCTTCACGAATGTCCTGGTGATGCCACAAAACCGCGACCCTGACCAGGATAAGTTGTCAGAAAATGGGTGGACGAATCTCTTTTCGAATGAGTGAAATCACGTCTACTAAATTCTGATTTCAAATAAATCTGTTACTGTTTGCTTTCTTTATACATGAACTCGACGAAGCTTCATTCATCGTCACGGGCATCATATATCTTTTTTGTTTACAGTAGTTTAAGATTAAACATAATGAGAATGTATATGTCTAAGCTGGGTCCCTTCAAGTGAAAGCAGATACTAGGTGTATGAGGAGCTGCAGTGTAATTTCATTGGCTGACTTTAAACACAGATTGTTAGTTAGAATTGCGGCTCACGGTTTCTGACGCTTCTTTTCTGAGATACCTTGGAGGCCAGGATTTTTTTTCATTTCTAAGAGCTGTGAAATAATTATTTGTAAATGTGAGTTAATTTAACTCGCACAGGAATGCCAGCAGCAGAGCGCTTGTGCAACGGCCAAGGGCAGCGCCTGCCCTCCCTACCCCCATAGCAGAACGATGCCATTTAGGCCTGAAACAAATGGGTTTTTGTTTGTTTCTCTCTTTTTAACAAAGTAGGTTTTCATCATGCCACCAACAAGGCTGTTTGATAGTGCAGAATTACAGCATGGTGCTAAGGAAAGACCGGGATGGATGGCAGTAATCCTAGGGAAGACGTGGGCAGTTCCTGCAGATCACGTGGCCACTTTCCTCACCCCTGACCTGCAATGGCAGCGTGAACAAAAGCGCTTCTCTGACAGTGACGGAGACGAGCAGGTGTGGTGGCTGGGCTCACCACACTGGAATGTTCTTTTGACTTCTCTGTCCGTGTGATCACAGCCTGCTTTGCCAAACATAAACCACAAAATTTTCATGCAAAAGTTGCACATTTATTTGGGTCACCAGCTGGCCTACTATTGACATTTTTATGGGCCAATCAGTGACATTAAGACCAGTTTCATGAAACGGAGAACCAAACGTCATGTCATCGAACTAAGTAGGTAAAACCATGCGAAGCAAATTGTAACATGAATCCCAAAAGAAAGACTATTGGCACTTTTCGCCTGGCATACAGGAACTGAGCTGTACACGACTCGTACAGCAAAGAGGCACCAGTTACAGTGTGGGTCCAGCTCGCTTCCACTGCAGAAGGGTCGGCCCGGTAAAGGCGTTGCCGAGTTTGGAGAGCGACAGTGACGTAAAACCGAAGAGACGCTTATTTACTGTTCACACAGAGTGTATCATGATTCACTATGTGCTAATTTCTGCTAGCACGTCTGTGAGAATCGCCATCTTATGTTACCATCAAACACTAGTGGAAATAGCATTAGCTTGCATAAATATACCTTACCAAGCCATTCCGTTCAGCCATTCTTCAGTATTTTTTAAAGAAGGAGGTGCGATAATACTACTAATAAATAAATATACAGAATACGCATTTTTTTCTCTCAGATAATCCAGGCATATCAACGCAGAACACTCATATCACCATGCATTTTGATCCATCAGACGGCAGACATGTCAGCGTAGGTACAGCTTGCATAATTTGCAGTGGTAAACTGAGCTGTTCCACAAAGAGACAGTCCTTGGTGGCAGTGGGAAAGAGCCATAAATTTACTACTCAATGGCGGCTGAATGGGTAGCATTTCTGGAATGCATTGTTCAGACCTTCTGAGAGCATGACGACACTATCATTGTGTTGATCTTGTGTTCACAACAACAGTCTTTCATACTACGTACTGATGGTGGTGGTGATGTCCGCTTTGTGTTTGACAGCAGTACCAGCATCTACAAACATTTTCCACATTCTTAAGCCAATTCATCGCTGACATCACAGCAGAGGCGTCACCGGACGGAGATACACATGAAGACACCGCACAGACTATCCATACACTACATGCCAATTTCACAGACCCGAACGAACAAGTCAAACTGCTTACTAAGAGCTGTTACGTACAACAGTTCAGCGTAATGCACTATCTGACTACAACACACAGTAATTGGGTGAGTCTCCGATAAACATAATGTAAGAGGATGAGGAACAGGCCGGGAGGCACTTCTGCTGGCTCCGTCTCAGGCTCAGGATGAGCCTCTGTCTGACAGACCCAGACTGCAGCACCTCACTGCCTCACTGCCATCACGTCCTACCGCCGATCGCCCTCCCAGCCGAATGTGACAAGTTTGACTGAAGTCTCCTCTGCTTCTTCCCCCAGCCTATCCCAGCATCCTTTTTGTCCGAGGTCCCAAGTGCTGCCCTTGGCTACGTGTTCTCCAGCGGTGGGGCGTCATGCACAGCGGCCACCGTGGAGCCGCTGGTTGTGCTGTCCCACTCGGCGCCTGCCCCACCCATGCTGCTCCATTCAGCTCTGGGCAGACGGAAGCCGTTTTCTGCGCTGGTCTGCAACTGTGCCGAGCCGCCTATCGCAGGGCTGGCGGACAGGCTGTGTAGCTGCATATTGGTGTGCACCGTGGACGACTTCTTGGGTGGCCTGGAGCCTCGGAGCATGCGGGTCGCCTGCGTCCTCCTGTTCAGGGACACAACCGTCACACATGCAGACTGTTAGAAATCGCCGGGCCCCACCGGGCCCTCCGGGTCCATCCCTTTGCATTCACATTCTTCTTCCTCAAGAACCATTCAGGCTTTCATTTCCATATTTTGATATTACTTCTAAATATTAAAAACAGCCTTAGCCTACATACTGCATTCGATTAGCTGACAGAGACATGCCTCTGGTGAGAAGCACAGAACCCTGTGGCCTGACCTGTTGTAGGTCTTCAGAATTATCAGCAGTATGGTGAGAATGATGACGATCCCAATGACTATGACAGCTATCATGGCCCCAGAACCTGGAAAGGGAGAGCAGGAGGTCACAGGTCAGCTGAGCTCTGCTGTAATCTCAGCAGGTGACATTCATTTCTGCTGTGAGATCTCCTGCCTGCAGATGAAGCATGCACACACACAGCGAGGTACGCACTCGCATGCATGCACACACACAGTGAGGTACGCACTCGCATGCATGCACACACACAGCGAGGTACGCACTCGCATGCATGCACACACACAGTGAGGTACTCACTCGCATGCATGCACACACACAGCGAGGTACGCACTCGCATGCATGCACACACAGAGCGAGGTACGCACTCGCATGCATGCACACACAGAGCGAGGTACGCACTCGCATGCATGCACACACAGAGCGAGGTTCGCACTCGCATGCATGCACATACAGAGCGAGGTACGCACTCGCATGCCTGCACACACAGAGCGAGGTACGCACTCTGCATCAGGATCTGCCCGTGCGACTTGGTGGTGGTGTTTTGGGCAAGCGTGGTCAGGTTAGTCACTGGGTGGGGCGTTGAGCTCTGCATCCTCTCCAGGCCCCTGTAAAGGCCACCCCTGCTAAACATGATGACAGGAAGTGCTTGAATTAAAAGTATGTCAGTATGGTACACAGCATGCAGTACACAGTACGCAGTACACAGTAAGCAGCACACAGTATGCAGTACACAGTATGCAGCACACAGTACACAGCAGTACAGAGTACACAGGCAAATTAGAGATGCATATTCTTATGCTTGCCAGGCTCACATTGATGAGGAGGAAATTTGTGATTTCTGCTGAAATACGCTGTCATTGAAGGAGACTCGGAAAGAACAGGGAAAAGCCGTGAGTGTGGATTTCACTTTGGCAGAGCTGCCGGACAATATTATTTATATTCTTACAAACAGGATAAATGAAAAGAGCAAGAGAATAAAACAGATGAAGCTGTGAAATATAACACTGAAAAAAAAGATCTGAAATAAAAATCACTGGAATATCATCACCATGAAGCAGTAGAACTTAAGAAAGAGCTTAAATACAGAGACAGAGAGGGGAAGGGCGGGGGTCCAATCTTCATTCGGGGGGAGTAGTCGAAAAGACGGAGGAAAATGTTAAATCTACAGTTCGGGACATGCTTCAAGCAGCATCCTCTGAAAGGGATCCTCAGACGGTTATTTCAGGAGAAGAAGGGGCCCATCAGCTTGGAAGGTTCCCAGAGGGGGGAGGACAAGGCCAGACACCAAGAGCAAAACCTATTAGATTCCCCTCCAAAACGGCAAGAGATGTCCTGTGGAACGGCGCCAAAGAGGAAGGAGTATCTCAAAAATAATACCTTCTGCATCAAGGAAGACGTGACATTAGCCGATAAAGCGATGCATAGTCGCTGGGGGACATTGGTGGTGCAGATGAGAAGGAGAGGATTCTGGGTACTTTATAGGCAGCTGGGCGTTTGTAAATAGAAAGGAATTAAAAATTGACTGAACGTTAATCCTTTTTTTCCATAATGGATGTTCAAATATTGCACAATGTTTTGTTGGACATGCATGCTTCCTTTATGTAACCATGATAAGGAGTGTGTGGATTTTTACAATTAGTCATAAAGGCAGTCGATAGTCCTAATGTTGTGAGAACAGTTATAAAAAGGTAAGTTGGAGTTCAGGGTTAGGGGGTTTTTTTTTATGGCTTTGTGTCTATTTTAGTGTCACTTAATGTCCGGGGTATAAGAAATCAGTTTAAAAGGGAATCATTGTTCTAGTAGTGTCAAAAAAAGGTGGATGTGAGCACAGGTGAGTCCACCTGCCGGACGTCTCCTCCTGAGGCACCTCGGACGCACATCGGACGCACCTCGGACGCACATCGGACGCACATCGGACGCACCTGGGACGCACATTGGACACACATCGGACGCACATCGGATGGTGCCGTCACGGCCAGAAGCCAACCTGCACCGATGTTTCACCCCTATAATCCCAGAACATCTTCAGGTGATGGAGCAGCGGTAGAGATGTCTCCCTGCAGGCAGCCCGAGGATCCTTGCTTTCCCCACGCTTAGTCTTTTCTTCTGAGCCAAAGCTGAAAACTCCCTCATTCTACCTCCTTCTTCAGAACCTTCTTCAGCTTGAGGACTGCAGTCCCCATAATCTGCTGGCTGGATGTTCTAGCGAAGTCTCTGCAACTAACTTCCACTGAATAAGTGAAGACCCCCCTCATTTGTGAGCACACAGCTGCCAGTTCTCTCTACACCTCCTTCCTTCTCCTGAAGGCAGCTTCCATTCCCTCTTGCCATGGAATGGTCAGTTTAGCCCAATGACTGTCCTAATAGAGGTGGATCAGATTACATTGCCTGGCCGTAGCGAGGTCATAGTAATCCCAGGTGGAAAAGTCAGCTCTCATGTTCCACTGCTTTGTCCTACTGCTCTGAGCCTCGTCCCGTTGCCCAACAAGCGGAATCAGTCGCTGTGATGGTACCCGGCTGGCGAGGTTTGTTTCCATGATTCCAGAATTTCGCCTAGCTGCAATACTGCCTTGCATTCAGACAGGATATGACGCGAGATCATGTTATGGAAGTCGCAGTGCTGGCAAGTCTGGCCTGAGTTCCACAGACTGGGAAGGCTGTCATATGTGGCCCTGATAAGGAGACCCTGCCTCGCATGGGGCATCTTTCCCCTGTCCGCCCCCGCGATGGTCCTGTTGGCCACATCCTCCCAGGCTATCCAGCTCCCTAGCTGGTATTGGCTCACAGCTCTGATGTTTCAGCTCTCCGCTTCAGATGCAGAATTTTAGTTCATACGGGAAATTCATTCAAGTTTCTCTGATGTAAAATTTTGGTGGATTTAGAGGGGAAATGACGTCTGGTTCTCATGTGGCAGTAACTGGTCAGCAGGGGTGGCTATTTTGAAAAGTTGATTTAAAGGGCAGATTCATGGTCATCAGATGGATATGGAGGGCCGGTGGATAGTTCCTCAGATTAGGGTTGGTAATTTTCATTTAATTCTCTTTAAAATTTATGCCACCAATACTAAACTGAAGAATAATCTTCTGTTTTTTAAGAACTGAGTGGAAAGTTAATCTTGTACTATGTAAGATTCCTGGTGCAAAAGTGGTGTGGGGGTGATTTTAATGCCTAAATATGTGTTTAAGGACTGGAGTTTTGGTTTTTTGGAGACGTAAATCTCCCGGCTTGGAGCGGAACAGATCAGTCTAAACAATCCCTTCTAGATTGTCGGTTAACATCCAGGGTGTGCGAGATAAAACTTACTCTGTACACACTGAACTGGCTGTTTTAATGGACCAGAGGGCTATTTCACTTTGGTCTGGAATAAGTGGTTCTAATACTGTTAATCATATTTGTAAGTACTGGAAATTAAATAAAGTTTAAAGATATTACATTAAAAGCTCTTGATTTAAGTACTGGAGACGTGCTGCTGCTCGTACTTTTGGGCATTGCTGGGGAATGATGAAAAAAGTTTGAAAAAAGTACCAAAGCTATTAAAAAGGGAAAATTAAGTGCTGAAGCTCAAAAACTAAAATTACTAAAATAATTGATGACATAACAAATGTCTATAGAATGGATTTTAATGAGCAGTAACTGACTTTATTATCCATCCATCACTCTAACCGTTTAATCCCAACCGGGGTCGCGGGGGGGGGGATGAGCCCATCCCAGGAACAACAGGCGCAGGCAAGAACCAGATCTGGGCAGCCGCCAACACAGTGCAGGGAGCCACACAGTCACACGCACACAATTACTGGGCCAACTTAGAGTCGTCGATTTAACCTACCACACACACTTTTGGACTGTGGGAGGAAACCCATGCGAACACAGGGAGAGCGGGGGGGTCGTCGGTAAGATCTGAGGGGGGGGTCGTCGGTAAGATCTGAGGGGGGGGTCGTCGGTAAGATCTGAGAGAGAGTGGGGGGGGTCGTCGGTAAGATCTGAGAGAGAGCGGGGGGGTCGTCGGTAAGATCTGGGGGGGGGTCGTCGGTAAGATGTGAGAGAGAGCGGGGGGGTCATCGGAGAGAGCTGAGAGAGAGCGGGGGGGTCGTCGGTAAGATCTGAGAGAGAGCGGGGGGGTCGTCGGTAAGATCTGAGAGAGAGCGGGGGGGTCGTCGGTAAGATCTGAGAGAGAGCGGGGGGGTCGTCGGTAAGATCTGAGAGAGAGCGGGGGGGTCGTCGGTAAGATCTGAGGGGGGGGTCGTCGGTAAGATCTGAGAGAGAGCGGGGGGGTCGTCGGTAAGATCTGAGAGAGAGCGGGGGGGTCGTCGGTAAGATCTGAGAGAGAGCGGGGGGGTCGTCGGTAAGATCTGAGAGAGAGCGGGGGGGTCGTCGGTAAGATCTGAGAGAGAGCGGGGGGGTCGTCGGTAAGATCTGAGAGAGAGCGGGGGGGTCGTCGGTAAGATGTGAGAGAGAGCGGGGGGGTCATCGGAGAGAGCTGAGAGAGAGCGGGGGGGTCGTCGGTAAGATCTGAGAGAGAGCGGGGGGGTCGTCGGTAAGATCTGAGAGAGAGCGGGGGGGTCGTCGGTAAGATGTGAGAGAGAGCGGGGGGGTCGTCGGTAAGATGTGAGAGAGAGCGGGGGGGTCGTCGGTAAGATCTGAGAGAGAGCGGGGGGGTCGTCGGTAAGATCTGAGAGAGAGCGGGGGGGTCGTCGGTAAGATCTGAGAGAGAGCGGGGGGGTCGTCGGTAAGATCTGAGAGAGAGCGGGGGGGTCGTCGGTAAGATCTGAGAGAGAGCGGGGGGGTCGTCGGTAAGATCTGAGAGAGAGCGGGGGGGGTCGTCGGTAAGATCTGAGGGGGGGGTCGTCGGTAAGATCTGAGGGGGGGGTCGTCGGTAAGATCTGAGGGGGGGGTCGTCGGTAAGATCTGAGAGAGAGCGGGGGGGTCGTCGGTAAGATCTGAGGGGGGGGTCGTCGGTAAGATCTGAGAGAGAGCGGGGGGGTCGTCGGTAAGATCTGAGGGGGGGTCGTCGGTAAGATCTGAGGGGGGGGTCGTCGGTAAGATCTGAGGGGGGGGGTCGTCGGTAAGATCTGAGAGAGAGCGGGGGGGTCATCGGAGAGAGCTGAGAGAGAGCGGGGGGGTCATCGGAGAGAGCTGAGAGAGAGCGGGGGGGGGGCAAACATGGTGAGAAAAACTTTTTTTTTTTTTTTTTAGTTTAGAAGACTGGACTTAGAATCACTGGGCATGTTCATGGCGTAAACATTACTGAGAAGGTCTGCCTGTGAATATGAGGGCGGCTCGTTCAGTATGAGGCTCAGTATTATGAATTTTTATCCATATGATTGAAAAGGGGACTAGATACTATTATTGATGAAGAACAGTATAGATTTATGAGAGAGACATATTAGTAATAATATTAGATTCGTTTTTTTTTGATTGATTGATTGATTGATTAGAATAAGTAGGCCTGTATATCTCTGTTTTGTTATGGTTATTGATTTTATTTAAGCATTTTACACTGTCAGCCATAGGTTTATGTTCAAAACGATTCAGCCATTTGGTTAGGAATTGCTCTATAACGCCGTCAGAGCCTGTATACAGGCTGCAGTAGCTCTGATGAGTGTCTCTGGGTTATGTACCATGTACAAGGCACCGTCACCCCTCCTGCT
Source organism: Brienomyrus brachyistius (assembly GCF_023856365.1). Lineage (NCBI taxonomy): Eukaryota > Metazoa > Chordata > Actinopteri > Osteoglossiformes > Mormyridae > Brienomyrus > Brienomyrus brachyistius. The sequence continues at coordinate 21,421,182 of NC_064546.1, forward strand.
TCCATTAGTGCCTCAGATTATGCCATTAAAAATAATACACATTAAAGATGATATTTTCAAGGTATAGTTCCGTGGTATTTAAATGGTCTCGATCAGCAGGTCGCACACAGGTAATGAGGCTGTTAAGGCCACGGCTAGTATGCAGACACTTCCCACAGTCTCCGGTTTAGAAATGAATGTGGCCAAATGTGTGTCACTCCCAGGTAGGGAGTGTAATGCTGTAGAATTACAAAGCATCCCTGTCAAAACCTCTGTGATATTATACATAAGGATGAAAGACAAGGTATCTCTTTGGTTATTAACGGGCAGCTGGGAGCTTCGTCACTGGATGCTAGGTCCTCTTATCCAAATGGGATAGGGTTCCGAGGTTAGAGTAGGCGCCCCAGAGAGATCTTACCGACGACCCCCCCAGCTCTGCAGGTGCCTCAGGAGCCGCGGAAGAATAAGATTTTATACGGCACCATAAGCTGCACTCTTTGGAAAACCATGTTTTGTATGGTGGCCTAGAAGTGTTAACTTATGAAACGTTAAATAATACATTTGAAATAAATTTGCTCATTAAATTCAGAAAGTGATAATATGTGGCACACATTCCCAAAATATTAATTGAATTCAATGGGTGGCATAGAATTTTGTTACAGCATAACAATAAAATTGAAAAATTGCCAGTTAAATTGGCTGATTTCCATAAACAGGCTTTGCTGACCTGGACATCAGCATCTTTGCTAGTTCCCTGTGTGTGTACCACGCTAAACCTTCCCCCTTCACTATTCCCCTGTGTGTGTACCACGCTAAAGCTTCCCCCTTCACTATTCCCCTGTGTGTGTATCATGCTAAAGCTTCCCCCTTCACTATTCCCCTGTGTGTGTACCACGCTAAAGCTTCCCCCTTCACTATTCCCCTGTGTGTGTACCACGCTAAAGCTTCCCCCTTCACTATTCCCCTGTGTGTGTACCACACTAAAGCTTCCCCCTTCACTATTCCCCTGTGTGTGTACCACACTAAAGCTTCCTCCTTCACAATTCCCCTGTGTGTGTACCACACTAAAGCTTCCCCCTTCACTATTCCCCTGTGTGTGTACCACGCTAAAGCTTCCTCCTTCACAATTCCCTTGTGTGTGTACCACGCTAAAGCTTCCCCCTTCGCTATTCCCCTGTGTGTGTACCACACTAAAGCTTCCCCCTTCACTATTCCCCTGTGTGTGTATCACACTAAAGCTTCCCCCTTCACTATTCCCCTGTGTGTGTACCACACTAAAGCTTCCCCATTCACTATTCCCCTGTGTGAGTACCACACTAAAGCTTCCCCCTTCACTATTCCCATGTGTGTACCACGCTAAAGCTTCCCCCTTCGCTATTCCTCTGTGTGTGTACCACACTAAAGCTTCCCCCTTCACTATTCCCCTGTGTGTGTACCACGCTAAAGCTTCCTCCTTCACAATTCCCTTGTGTGTGTGTGCCACGCTAAAGCTTCTCCCTTCACTATTCTCCTGTGTGAGTACCACACTAAAGCTTCCCCCTTCACTATTCCCATGTGTGTACCACGCTAAAGCTTCCCCCTTCGCTATTCCCCTGTGTGTGTACCACACTAAAGCTTCCCCCTTCACTATTCCCCTGTGTGTGTACCACACTAAAGCTTCCCCCTTCACTATTCCCCTGTGTGTGTACCACACTAAAGCTTCCTCCTTCACTATTCCCCTGTGTGTACCACACTAAAGCTTCCTCCTTCACAATTCCCTTGTGTGTGTGTGCCACGCTAAAGCTTCCCCCTTCGCTAGTTCCATGTGTGTACCAGACTAAAGCTTCCCCCTTCGCTAGTCCCCTGTGTGTGCATCATGCTAAAGCTTCCCCCTTCGCTAGTCCCCTGTGGGTGTATCACACAAAAACTTTCTCCTTCAGTATTCCCGTGTGAACCACACTTAAACGTCCCTTCACAATTCCCCTGTGTGTGTACCACAATAAAGCTTCCTCCTTCAGTATTCCCGTGTGAACCACACTAAAACGTCGCTTCACAATTCCCCTGTGTGTGTACCACAATAAAGCTTCCCCCATATGTGTGTACCATGATAAAGTCTTTATTTATTTGGCAGACATTAAATAAGCTTTTATCCAGAACAGTATACATTTTTGTTAATAGAGGGTCTTTGCCTACCCTGCAGTTGGAACTGGCACCTTGCGATGACAGACCCAGCACGATAACCCACCACCCCACATTCAGGAGGCTGGCACTATGCACCGATGTGGCCCTTACCGCATCACCACTGTACAGCTTGAGCGCTTTAAACGTCCAGCTTTCCAGGAGGGAGGGTTGGCGATCATCGGCCAGGCTAATGAGTAGTCAGCTGGCTTCAGCACAGACGCACACCTCCTAAGTTACAGCGTTCGTTGGCTCGACAGTGTTTGCCAATTTGTGGACAGAATGAGGTGGTTATTGCCAGTGTACAGAGCTTGCTTAAGGGGCGGGTCGCACTCTGGGATAATCGCTGAGATGGGGGCAGCTCCTATCGGACCCCTCCCACAGGGGACAGAAAACGCAAATGGACAAATAAAACGTGTGAAAGCGCAGGTTGTGTAAGTCGTTAAGAATCAGGAACTGGATCAGCAAATTAATTACACCATGTAATCATGGTTTGCTGAGTCGGAGTAAATCCCAACACATGTGGGCAGCTATGGGAAGAGCCGGGAAATACCTGCATTGTGTTTCAGCCTGACAAACTGTGACAGCTGCATTTGGACCAGAAGCTTAGTCCTGGCTGCCTCTGAAATGTCACTCAATGCCCCGTCTCACAAATAAGCTGAGGACGGCCACCTCAGGCAGGATAACATCGTCCCTCACACCAGCTGTCACGTGAGGTCATGTGACTGAACGGCTTCCTATGACAGCATACGCGGAATTGGCTTTAGGTGTTTCCGAAACCTCATAAAACTACAGTTATTAGGAAGAATGTAAAGTATCCCTGTGAAAAATCACATAGGATACAGTGATATATTTACTTATGCTAATGACGCTTCAAACTCCCGGTCACGTGGTTAGAGATGTATGGCTGGGGGGGAGCAGGTGACCCGGTGGTAACCGTAGAAACCCCAAGCTGCTCTGCACTCAGAATCAATATTTGCCTGCCAGCTTTTATGGCCAGTGGGGGCGGCTGCTAGGTCCGGATTTTCACCTGAGCATGAAGCGCTGCCAGGGGTAGCTGCTACGCCCCTTTCCTCAGCTCAGTCGCATTTTCCAGATCACAGAAGAGGCCTCATCCTCTAGAGACGTCACACCCTTATGCAAAGGAACACGTCCTCATACAGCGCTAGTTGTCACCACGCGTGATTAGCAAGCCGCTCTGCTAAGAGTGAGCTCTGGGAATTCTGCCTTTATATCTCTGCCGCTGCCCAATCAATAGCTGATGAATCCCTCCCCATGGAGAATGCCAGTTGACATGGTGGATTTCACCATGTGATTTTTAATAGAACTCTCAGCCCTCTCCAGCTGTTTAATGGCCTCAGACGTGGCATTTACTAACTTCTTTATAAACAACATCCCCCGTTTTCTTACTTTCGCACTCGATCCGCAACAATACTCCTTTAATGACGGCACCCAGTCGTCTGCTTTGAGGACTGGATTGCTCCACCTTAGCTGTCAGGCACTAGGATGGAAGGTATACCTGAATGGCGTCCAGCGGCAACACCCAGAGCCAACAGCTAGACGTTCGGGGTCCTGGACTCAGCAGAGACAGCCCACGCCGGCCCCCATCCTGAAGCCCAAATCGGCACACAGCTCCTGTCAGCTCTCTGGGTCCACCTGGAGCCCCCGGTGGCCCCACCTTCCACAATGCCTTCTAGGTCTCCTGTTCAGTTCAGCTGTGCTGGGAAAATGGACAAGAGAGCTCAGAGAACTGGGTGAGAGAAAGAGATTGAAAGAGAGAGAAAGAGGGGGAGAGAAAGAAAGGGAGGGAGGGAGAGAGAGAGAAGGTGCTGCTTACCTTCCCAGGAACCCGGCTGCCATAAACTGCCCGATTAAGCCTGAAATGCGGAACCTGGAGGAAATCTGCCTGGTCAGAAGGGTCAGGGAGGGGGCAGCTTCAGAGCGAGAGAACAGAGAGGGGGAGTGTGGAGCCGACGCCGAGGAGCCAAACAGTCGCACTGCTGCCGTACTTCCCCGCTCTGACACCAGCAGGTTTTTCTGGTCTGTCTGGGCTCAGGGGCGGGCCGGGACAGCTCAGCGAGAGGCTTCCCCGTCACATGGGCACGGCCACGGCCCCCACGCCCTCCGTCCCGGTCCCAGCACCCCCTGGTGTGCAGGGGATTTCCCATTCATATCCTGTATGCTCAATGGGGGGGGCGCATGCAGGCGGGGATGGCTGGTAGGCTGCTTGTGAGTAAGGGGAACTCAGCACGTTTCTCTAAGGCGTGTTTCTGTAATTTATAGGTGATCTTACTGCACACTGCAAATGCATCAAGGTGCTTAAACTCCCACAGACTCACTTCCCCAAAGGCTAAAGTTCCCTACAGATCATGTAATGTTACTAGAACAAATACAGGAAGAGCGGCCGGCTGGGAGCAAGCAACTCTGCCATCAACTCCTCACAGAGTCTCTCAGTTTGCCATGGTAATGGACTTTACCCCACCATGTGTGATCAATCTCAGGTAGCCCGCATGGGGGGGTGGTGCCCCTCTCTCCCAAACGAGGGAATCACCGAGGCCAAGGAAAAGAGCCCAGGATCCGTCACTGGAGTCCAGAGCGGGCAGCCCAACCCCCGTGCTGTGTGGGCAGCGGGGGAGCGGGCGCACTGCCCTCGGGCCAGGGTACTCACAAGCAGTGACGGGCCAGGTCTGCTCTCCCGGGGTCCGTGTGTCAAGGAACGCAGTATCAGGTGGCTGCAGAGGTATCTTTCAGGAAAAGACTGAAAACTAGCCAATGGCTTCTCTTCTTAGTAACAGCAGCTGTCCAAACACAGTCTGGATCTGAAGCTGTCAAAGTTATGCTAAATAAGTTTAAGTTTGGCAAACAATTATGGATGACTTAAAAAATGCTGGGTACCTGGGTACTGCAGAAGTCTGTGTGAAGGTGGGGCACCAGTCAAAGCACAAGAGGAACGGAGCTATCTTCATGTGGGGTACCAGTCAAAACACAAGAGGAACTGAGCTATCCTCATGTGGGCTACCAGTCAAAGCACAAGAGGAACTGAGCTATCCTCATGTGGGGTACCAGTCAAAGCACAAGAGGAACTGAGCTATCCTCATGTGGGGTACCAGTCAAAGCACAAGAGGAACTGAGCTATCCTCATGTGGGGTACCAGTCAAAGCACAAGAGGAACTGAGTCATCCTTATGTGGGGTACCAGTCAAAGCACAAGAGGAACTGAGCTATGTAGCTATATGATGATTGCATGGTATGTGAGGTCAACTTGTGGGGGGTGCCAGTCCTACGCCTCCTCGACAGACATGCCAGACCCACGCCTTTGCATCCCCAAGAGTGACGGTGCGTTTGTAGGTGTCAGACATGTCTGTGATTGTTCACATGCAGTCTGCACATGTAACAGATCAGGATCCGTGGAGGCAGTGGCCTCCCCCCAGAGGCCTCCCCCCAGCAGCCGAAACCCACGCAGCGATTGCTGATAGATGCTATAAGCCAAAAACATTTAAGAATACTTTATATATTTCTATATGAGACAAATGATCTTTATACTTCTACACAAATATAAGCAAGTAAGTACAGAAAACATCTACAGAAATCAGTACACACATGAAATACAGATAACTGGAAATTATTGCTGAAGTGCTACTTTTTTCTCAGAACGACTACATTACAAGACGATATTTGTATTTCAACAAACAATACAGTGACAGTACTGAGATCATTCAAACTGAGCCCATTTTCAGCCTGACTCCATTTGAGATGAACAAGCTCACGTCTGAAAGCAGCATCCAGCCTTATAGGTGATGGTGTCCCTCAGAACCCCCTTCCATTCTATCTCCCATGACTGTGACAAGCTGGGAACCCCCAGCTCCCTACAGCCACAAGAAATCCCTATGCACCTCCAAGCACACGACCTGCAAGCGCGATCCCGATGCTGCAGGTGGCGCCCTGCCACAGACTGATGCAGCGAAGCAGACCTGCAGCAGTACTGTTGAAGAAGCCCCCTCAGTGGGTTCTCACCAGGTTCTCACCGCGTTCTCAGCGGGTTATCAGTGGGCGTGGTTTTCATTTTGTTCATGCTCCCATCCCACATTGTAAAACTGTTTTTTTTTTTTATTATTTTTTTGGCAATTTCTAAATGATGCAAATCCTGTAATATATTTACATGTTGTCTTTGGGCAAAATGCTCCATGAGAGGAAGGTTCACAGAATCACAAGATGCAATAAAGCAGCAGAGAGAAACAAGAGAAGGGAAACGCTGGTGCCATCGTCAACAAAACCCCACCTAGCGGCTGCTTATGGGAGGGAAAGTGCTAAAGACTGTTTACAGGGGAGAAAATGAATTATGGGAGGGAAAGGCCCAATCGGTGCAGAGACGATGATGTCATGCATCTGGGTGCAAAGCGCAGTGGAAGAGGCAGGTTTGGGGATGCACACACGCTGCCCCCTCCTGGCCCATCCCTGCCTCTCCCCCACCCCTCTCTCCTTTTCTGCATCAGAATTCCAGTTCCACCTGGATGGCACATTTCTACCACAACATCAGTGCAAAGCACTTTACTTAAAACGCCCCCAGTGTAGGGAAGCCATCCGAGTCGAGGACCCTGTTCGGCCAGACGCCACCATCGCTCGCACCCTGGACTCTGAGCCTGACACCGGCCCCGGGGACCCACACGTCTGTCTGAGGCGTCCGTCATGAGTCACGCTGCTCAGCTCAGCTCCAGACAGACGCATTCGCTGATATGGACACATGTAGAGAATGTACATTTCGTTTAGGAAACAGACCCAAACAGAAAGAAAACAAGAAATCCAAGGGCACACACTGAGCAGCACAGCGACAGTGCAGCCTGTATATTTACACTCGGTTACTGTGTGTGTCTGTGTGTGTGTGTGTGTGTGTGTCTGTCTGTCTGTCTGAGAGAAGCCTCCTGCATCCCAACAAATCAGCTGAAATGTTACTAAGCGAGGCAATAAAATACATAATCAGTATGAAACATCTTCCAGTGAAACAGCAGTAATAATAATAATAATAATAATAATAATAATAATAATAATATACAAAAACAATTCATTCTGAAAAATGAAAAGCAAGCAGGATCTGCAACGCTTGAAATGATACAGGTGCGGCCTTCTCAGTGGGGGCATCGCTGCCCCCTGGTGGTCCATACAGGGGCCACAGCAGCCTGTCAGCCCACTAGCACAGCGCCGTCAGCTGTCTCTCCTCTGTTTTACGTGATTTTAAAAGTTCTTTTTGAAATCTGAAATAGTGGCCATCTTTCTCAGGATGAGAGAGGTCAGGGTTGGAGGCTGTTGCCATGGCGGCTGGGGGACTTAGTTGAGGACTGCGGAGGGACCGTCAGGACGACGGGTCTGGACGATCTTCTGCTTGGGGCGGGTCACTTCCTCGTCCTCTGTCTCACTCTCACACACGTGCACCACCACGCTGGGCGTCGACTCCGTGCCCGCACACAGCTCGTATTTCTCACCTGCATCGCAGAACAGAGACGGGCAGTGGGTGACCTTACAGGGTTAGCAAATAATCAACAATGAATGAACACCTGGACAATGGAGGCGAACTTAAACATTAAAAGAGCTCATTTTCCAAGACATTCGCATACTTTTCCCAATAAATTACACGTCAAAATTTTGAATCATACTAAACTAGTTACAGATATATATATATATATATATATATATATATATATATATATATATATATCAGGCAATAAACACAATAAAAAATAACAGGCAAACGCACAAGACTGTATTATGGTTGCCAAGGAGATAAGACCAACCAAGGAAACGTGATAAGACGCTTCTTACACTGACTCAAGTGAAAGACAAGAAGTGCATACTGCCCTTTCACAAGCTACCAGCAGAGGGCAGACAGACTGAAACCTCCTGCCCTTTCACAAGCTACCAGCAGAGGGCAGACAGACAAACCACCTGCCTTTTAACAAGCTACCAGCAGAGGGCAGACAGACTGAAACCACCTGCCTTTTAACAAGCTACCAGCAGAGGGCAGACAGACAAACCACCTGCCTTTTAACAAGCTACCAGCAGAGGGCAGACAGACTGAAACCTCCTGTCCTGTCACATACCACCAGCAAAGGGCAAACTATAGCCATGACTGTGACTGAAGCTGATGTTAGGCTTTAGGTACCAGAAGTAAGGTAACAACCCACATAAATGGGCCCAGGAAATCATTTTTATGGCACCTATCTAAGTTAACCTTGCAATGCTGATATTTTTCTGAGTACAGAATTTCAGCTTCCACAGACAAAGAAACAAAAATTGTGATTTTTAATTTTTTTTTATAACAATGCTGATGCACCGTCGTCATTAATAGGATCTGTAACAGAAACAGGTACTTTAAATGTGTTAGTGCTTCTTTCAGGTCTGAGTCTTCTGTCTACCGGGTCCCGGGGGGGCTGCCTGACCTGGGCCCAGCTTGGCCACAGCGCACAGCAGGTCATAGTTGATGACGGGCGTGGCGTCTTCACTCTGACTCCATCCAACGGGCGGAGAAGCGGGGGGCGAGATCAGGAACTGCTTCACAGGCTGGGGAGGAGCCAGATAGGCCTTGTCAATGTCCTCGCCCGAGTTCTGCACCTGGGGGGGGGGGGGGAAACCAGCAAGCAGTGCCTGTATCAAGAGTACACACAGGACTGATATGCCACCACTGGCATCACACACAATGACACACAGCAGAGAAATGGCCAGCCTGCCCTCTACAGGCCGCGCCTGTGTATGACTCTGGCGAGGAGCAGTTCACAGTGCCGTACCTGGGCAAAGTACAGCTTCAGCTTCTTGCCATTGAATTCAGACTCGTGAAGCTCCACGCGCGCGCGGGCCGCTGCCTCCGGGCCGCTGAAGCTGATGCGGACTCGGCAGAAGCTCTGGAACATCTGGAAGGATATCTGCTCGTCGTACATCCTGAAGAGTGCCTCGAACCGCTCCTGAAAAGCCAGCAGGGGGCGCCGCTAAGCCACTGTCGTTATCATCATCATCCTTGTTTTGTCGTAACTGTGCTGTGTAGCCCACATCAGTATGACACTCACAGTCTTAACCCACTTACACAGCAGACTGCTTCACTGCAGAACTCAAAGGTACAACAGCAGGGCTTTCCAGCTCACATGCCCAGAGATTATCCTGCCTGTGGCTGCTGCAGTCAGTGCAGGATTTCAGGTCCTGAGCCACTCAAAGGGTTTGACTTGGCAGCAATGCGGCTTCATTCATCAGTCATCTGTCTCTGCAAGCTTGACAGAGGCATCCAGTCACAGCTCGATTTAAGTTAAAATAAAATTTCAATTTGGAGCAAAATAAAATTCCTTGTTTTCTTATCGGTCTGGTTAATACACATGACGAACATGGACACACATCACCAGCTGTCTGCAAAAAGGCTCCATTCATGTCAGAGTAACTATAAATGGCAATAGCCACCTCCAAGCACAGAAATGGGCACTGAAATACTGGGAGAGACAGAGATTACTGCCTCTGTGACACGGCTAGGAGGTGAAGACACAAGCAGTAACACTAAATAATTAAGGGAGCAGATATCAGCTTCCAGTGCAGATCAGAGGTACCAGATCCTGGGACACTGGGCTGGGAAGAACGGCGCCTCCCAGGGACCAGCCACCACCGAGGGAGCTGCTGGAGCACAGCAGGCCCGGGTTCAAGGACCGCAGCCCCCCGGAGCTGGCCTCTGCAGAGCTGTGCGACATCACACAGCACAGAGACGCGCGGTCTGCAGGCGCCGTCCACATTGTCATCAGGTGCCCTCGCAGGAGACTCCAGTTTGTAGGATCCCCGCGTAATCGTGCAGAATCCGTCATGGCCCAACAAGGATGTGATCTCCAGCCTTCCTGTGGCTGTGTGTTCATGTCTATGTCCTGCAGGGGGCAGGTATCCACTCCAAGGTGTCCCCTGCATTGTATCCACACAGAAACCGAATGAACCGAAATTCTACCATCTTCTAGGGTGACTGGACCAGCTCCAGTTGGGAAAGAGCCACACAATTGGCATTTAAATCTTTTGATCGATCAGAGAGAGTCCATCCCAATCCTGACACTGGTGTCTCTGCTCACAGGATTTACATCACACTACTTACAGTTATTGGATTCTCTCCTGAATAATCAGAAAATATAAGAATAATTTGATAGACCTCTAACACACCATGGTCCACAGACAAATATCTGATAGGTTCCCTTCCTTAGGCGTCAGCCAAGCAGCCACCCAACACCAACCCCTGACACCATGATTACCACAAAAGGTCCAGGGGACAAATCTGACTCACAAGCATCAGTCATATCCATGACCCTGTGCGCTATACCCTGTACCATATACCCTAACCCTGTGCGCTATACCCTGTACCATATACCCTAACCCTGTGCGCTATACCCTGTACCATATACCCTAACCCTGTGCGCTATACCCTGTACCATATACCCTAACCCTGTGCGCTATACCCTGTACCATATACCCTAACCCTGTGCGCTATACCCTGTACCATATACCAACAACAACGATAAATTTATTTTTATATAGCGCATTATCACAACATTACATTGTCTCAAAGCGCTTTACAGTATCCTCACCCAAAGCCCCCAATGAGTAAGCCATAGGCGACAGTGGCAAGGAAAAACTCCCTAGAAGGAAGAAACCTTGAGAGGGACCAGACTCAAAGGGGGAGCCCATCCTCCAGGGGCCGGCAGGGATAGTCAAATATCCTAACCCTGTACGCCTATACCCTGTACCATATACCCTAACCCTGTGCCCTAACCCTGTACCATATACCCTAACCCTGTGCCCTATACCCTGTACCATATACCCTAACCCTGTACCCGAACCCCTAACCCTGTACCATATAACCTAACCCTGTGCGCTATACCCTGTACCATATACCCTAACCCTATACCCTAACCCTGTACGCTATGCCCTGTACCATATACCCTAAACCTGTACCATATACCCTAACCCTGTACGCTATACCCAAACCCCTAACCCTGTACCTTATACCCAAACCCCTAACCCTGTACCCTAAACCCTGTACCCTGCAGCTAGCACCGCCAGACAGATTTCACTGTATAAACGAATAAGGATGAATCACAGTCATTCTCAAAGACCGTAATTAAGTTAGAGCTCTAGATAAGATTAAACGCTCATAATTACACTTACTAAAATGAAAATCAATCTGAAAGTGTAGCAATAATTCCAGATTTCCCTAGAAAATGCCAGTCAGTTTTTTTAATGGTAAAAAGCATTAGTTAATTCACGGTTATTACTTGTCATATAAACGAGACAGAGGGGTTCATGCAGGCAAACTACCTACATTATGTCAATAGCAAAAAACAAGTTGCTATCTATTCCTCTTACCTACTTCTGCCCCCCTTCCCCATTACCCCCCCACCAACAGGGGGCTAGCACCCACAAGCGTTTGTACACTGCCACTGCACAATCCTGGCATTAAGGGGGTGCCATTCGCCTAGCACAGAGACCCCCAGGTGAGTAACCCTAAACCACTCCTCAGCCATTCATGCCAGCTTCCCAAAGGGGGTGGAGTCTCAGCCGTGTTTGGGTCCCGACCCCAAGGGTGCCCCCCAGCCCAAGACGACTGGCCATCCTGCAGGAGAGACTGGAATGGAGCAAACTTGGGCTGGATGACGAGGTGTCAGACAGGTGAGCAGATTAACCGAAACAGGCCGCTGTGCTCCGTAGCCTCACTCACAAACCCTCACCAGAGTCACGCGTCGGCTTCCTGTCCACAGAGTTACTGAGGTCAGAAGTAGGTTGGGGGCTCCGCTCTGTGGGAGCACACCCCCTCCTTCTCCAGGTTTGCAGGCTCTCTCAGAGCACCTGCTCTCACTAAGCACAGCCCATCTTCCGCCTGGCTTTCATACAGTCTCCATGGCAACAGCTGAGTCACTACGTTTGACTGGACACTGAGGTCTCAACGTGCAGCGTGACTCTGCTAAATGTTTGGAAACATCTGAAGGTCGATACAGGAAGGAAGATGAAGTGAAGGCGCCCAGATCACAGCGAGTGCTGCTTCTCGGCGAGAAGGTGGGTGATTTGGTCTCCAGAGAATCAAGGCACCTTGTATGAGTCGTCATCTGACATTAATAAGTGCTGACTTATAAAACATATGCTTTCGTTCAAAGCAAAATATAACAAGCTGGTGTGTCACTGAAACACACTGCATGTCGATTCTGGCTGGGGGGGGGGGGGCAGCAGAACTAGGAGAGCTTAACAAACTGCACATGACTGAAAAACACCACGGCACCAGAGAGAACATGCTTCAGGTACAGTGTCTTCACATCCACAACACTGTCAAGCTGACGGTGCTGGAATGTTGGAATGTGGGTGGCCTGCCAATGAACCCAAACTGGTCTTAATGGCGTAATTAGCAGTCCCTGTTAGACTGGTGGGATTTCAGCTTTTTGCCAGCTGGGTGCTTCCATGTATCTGTGGCAGAGGGGGGCTCCCATCATGCAGAGCGTGTAAAGCGGAATTCTAACCCAATGTAATGGCACACATCACTGGTACTGGAGTACGGACTGGATCACGGACTGGATCATGGACTGGAGCAGGGACTGGAGTACGGACTGGAGTACGGACTGGAGTACGGACTGGAGTACGGACTGGAGTACGGACTGGAGTACGGACTGGATCATGGACTGGAGCAGGGACTGGAGCAGGGACTGGAGTACGGACTGGAGTACGGACTGGAGTACGGACTGGAGTACGGACTGGAGTACGGACTGGAGTACGGACTGGATCATGGACTGGAGCAGGGACTGGAGCAGGGACTGGAGTACGGACTGGAGTACGGACTGGATCATGGACTGGAGCAGGGACTGGAGCAGGGACTGGAGTACGGACTGGAGTACGGACTGGAGTACGGACTGGAGTACGGACTGGAGCAGGGAGCTCTCCCTCCCTCATGAGGTGCCTCAGGACTGTCAGGGCCAGAGGCAGGTGAAGTGGGACAAACACTTCCTCCTGACTGACCAGTCCTGCTCGGAGCTGGGGGCTAATGGTCGACTTCCCCCAGAAGACTGGAAGGCAGCCTCCCGGGGCGGGGGGGTCGTGTGCATGAAGAACTTCAAGCTGGGATTCTCTGGCTGTGTGAGGAGCAGCGAGTGGGAACAGCGGGGTGGCAGGCTACACTTCAGCCATTACGGCTGGAGAGAACAACATGGTAACAGTTCGCTCAACTCCTTAATTACTGCTCCCCCTGGTGACCTGCAGCCAAAACAGCATTTTAGACACACAATGGTGCTGAAAGGGCACAAAACAAACAGGAATCTGGTGCTGAACGGAAGCAGCCAGGCATCATGGTTTATCAACAGCTGATTCACATGGATTTACCTGAAACGATCTGCAGTCTGACAGCAGGGAAGCCCAGAACAGCAGGAATGCCTTCTGGAAAATCCAAGTTCCTCAACCACTGCAGCAACTGCTGCTCATGTCATCACCATCCTCATCCTCCCCCACTGTAAACACCCCCGCATGCCGGGCTGAGGGGGCACACAGTCCCCGCCGAGTTGTGTGCCTGTGATTATTACCATCATCTTCATCTTCATCCCCAGTTCCTTCCCACACAGCGGACCGGGAGAGAGCTCTGTGATCAGTGCAATCAGAAGAATGTCTTGCTGCAGATAACCTCCTCTTTCTGGGGCTGCCTGAGCCATGCAAACGTCCATCCGCCTTCCTGGTGTCAGAAAGACACAGGAGCCACCCTGTACTCACGAGTGCCCTAAAATGAGGACCCCCCCCCCCCCAACAGGCAAAGTGCTGGGTGGACTACAGAGGGCGCTGTGCTGTGAGAGAGGGGGGTACTGACAGAGTGAGTGCAGGGAGTGGTGGATGTGGGAGAAGGACTGATTACAATAGACAGCATTCATACTTCGAGGGAGGAGGTGTATCGTCGTCACGTGGGACTGAAATAGGGTCTCCGTACATCAATACCGGGCAAACCCCGGGCACCGCCAATGAAAGCAAATCGGGTTCCGTTAGCATCTACAGTCCATTTGCGTTCCTCCGATAACACGTGCGCTTCTTCCGTGCGAGGGACAACGAGGACGCCTTACGCGCCCCCGGGGTTCGTTCCCGCACCTGCAATGGCAAGGGGCGCCCGACACTGCGTCTAACCGCGTCTGACCGCAGCCGCTCCTCCCCCCGCAGACACCCCGCTCACCGATGCGCCGAAATGTAACCTAATTAATAATACATTGATTACCGCCAGGCATGTACGCGCATTTCCTATATGCCGGTGAAGGGAATTCATTAATTAAGCGCTGTAAAATGAAAAATTAAAGGTAATAAACATGCCCAGTTAAACGCAAACGCCTCAGCACACATCAGCGGAGGCGCCGGTCGGGCGGGTGGGCAGCTCGCAGCCCGGCGCGTACCTGCATCTTCGGGGACGTGAAGACCTCGGCGTCCACCTCGCAGGCGATGAGCGTCAGCATCTCCAGCTTCATGTTTATCGATGGCATGCCCCTGATCAGTCCGGATCAGCCCTGTACGCAGCCTTGTGGGTCCGAACTGGCTGCCGGGACCCGCAACCGCACCGAGCCGAGCGTTGACGTCATCCCTCCCCCCTCCCGGAGACGCGCACAGAGCACTGCGGACACCGCTTCCTGCAGCACCGGCCTCGCTGCTGCTTCACCCCCTTACCTATCACTCTCTCTCTCTCTCTCTCTCTCTCTCTCTCTCTCTCTCTCTCCCTCCTCCTGACTCTCTCTCTCCCTCAACAACTCCTGCCTCACTCTCCTCGTCCTCCTGGCTCTCCCCCCTCCTCCTGTTTCTCTCCCTTCCTCTTGCCTCTCCCTATCGCCTGCCTCTCCCTATTGCCTGCCTCTCTCCTTCTTCCTGCCCCCTCCCCCATCCCTGAACAATGGGGCCCTGGTGTGTAATCCCCCCCCCCAGTATTAGTGTATCTGACCTGACGTGCCTCTCATGAGGTCTTACCTGAGGGAGTCTGTGCACCTCATTCACACCGGCAGCGCAGATCGTGTCCCTGTGCTGGGACACGGTTTCATTGCTCCTGTTTCACTTGATCTTCCAAATGCCCTTGGCTCAAACTTGAAAAGTGAAAGTTAGCCTGCTTGTTTGAGGCAGTTCAGTCAAGGGACCTGGAGATGCCTGTCCTTGGAAAAGAGACTCCATCTTAGCCTCAGCTTAAAATGTCAAAGTGACAGGGAATATCAGCAACTCCATTCCGTCCTTAATCACTAAATCACTGCGCCGGCTCGTCTTCCTAAACGGTAACAGCACAGCTTCACCTGTGCTGCAGAGGTTTCCGCTTTCTAACATGAGCAGGAGGTCCTCTGCTAAGCATGACGCCCCCTGCAGGCAGGTCTCACCATCTCCGTGCTGCCTCCATGTCACCGAACCAGGGGCACAGACGCCCCCTGCAGGCAGGTCTCGCCATCTCCGTGCTGCCTCCATGTAACCCAACCAGGGGCACAGACGCCCCCTGCAGGCAGGTCTCACCATCTCCGTGCTGCCTCCATGTAACCCAACCAGGGGCACAGACGCCCCCTGCAGGCAGGTCTCACCATCTCCGTGCTGCCTCCATGTAACCCAACCAGGGGCACAGACGCCCCCTGCAGGCAGGTCTCACCATCTCCGTGCTGCCTCCATGTAACCCAACCAGGGGCACAGACGCCCCCTGCTAGCAGGTCTCACCATCTCCGTGCTGCCTCCATGTCACCGAACCAGGGGCACAGACGCCCCCTGCAGGCAGGTCTCACCATCTCCGTGCTGCCTCCATGTCACCACACCAGGGGCACAGACGCCCCCTGCAGGCAGGTCTCACCATCTCCGTGCTGCCTCCATGTCACCACACCAGGGGCACAGACGCCCCCTGCAGGCAGGTCTCACCATCTCCGTGCTGCCTCCATGTCACCACACCAGGGGCACAGACGCCCCCTGCAGGCAGGTCTCACCATCTCCGTGCTGCCTCCATGTCACCGAACCAGGGGCACAGACGCCCCCTGCAGGCAGGTCTCACCATCTCCGTGCTGCCTCCATGTCACCGAACCAGGGGCACAGACCCCCCTGCAGGCAGGTCTCACCATCTCCGTGCTGCCTCCATGTCACCGAACCAGGGGCACAGACGCCCCCTGCAGGCAGGTCTCACCATCTCCGTGCTGCCTCCATGTCACCACACGAGGGGCACAGACGCCCCCTGCAGGCAGGTCTCACCATCTCCGTGCTGCCTCCAAGTAACCCAACCAGGGGCACCGACGCCCCCTGCAGGCAGGTCTCACCATCTCCGTGCTGCCTCCATGTCACCGAACCAGGGGCACAGACGCCCCCTGCAGGCAGGTCTCACCATCTCCGTGCTGCCTCCATGTCACCGAACCAGGGGCACAGACCCCCCTGCACGCAGGTCTCACCATCTCCGTGCTGCCTCCATGTCACCACACGAGGGGCACAGACGCCCCCTGCAGGCAGGTCTCACCATCTCCGTGCTGCCTCCAAGTAACCCAACCAGGGGCACCGACGCCCCCTGCAGGCAGGTCTCACCATCTCCGTGCTGCCTCCATGTCACCGAACCAGGGGCACAGACGCCCCCTGCAGGCAGGTCTCACCATCTCCGTGCTGCCTCCATGTCACCGAACCAGGGGCACAGACCCCCCTGCAGGCAGGTCTCACCATCTCCGTGCTGCCTCCATGTCACCGAACCAGGGGCACAGACCCCCCTGCAGGCAGGTCTCACCATCTCCGTGCTGCCTCCATGTCACCGAACCAGGGGCACAGACGCCCCCTGCAGGCAGGTCTCACCATCTCCGTGCTGCCTCCATGTCACCACACGAGGGGCACAGACGCCCCCTGCAGGCAGGTCTCACCATCTCCGTGCTGCCTCCAAGTAACCCAACCAGGGGCACCGACGCCCCCTGCAGGCAGGTCTCACCATCTCCGTGCTGCCTCCATGTCACCGAACCAGGGGCACAGACGCCCCCTGCAGGCAGGTCTCCCCATCTCCGTGCTGCCTTCATGTAACCGAACCAGGGGCACAGACGCCCCCCCACTCAAGCCATCTGCAGATACGGCATAGCAGCTGCCACAGTCAACCTCGTCAATGGAACGGCAGCCGCCAAAACGGCAGAACAGCGAACCTTGTAGCTGTTTATCCATAGTAAACACCTTTGCCAGAGAACATGAAGCAGGAACACAGCCTGCCTCAGCTGCGGTGACCAGAGCCAGCGCCTCCATGTGGTGAAGGAAGGCGGCTGCAATGATACGGTACCTCACTGAAGCCGGAGGCTCATCCTATCAGCACTGCAGTGGCAGTGAATGTAGGCCAAGCTATTTATGAAGGGAGGGAGAGGGGGACAAATGGGGGCAGATGGAGAGGGAGGGAGGGAAGGAAGGAGAGGGAGAGAATGGAAGGGGGAGAGAGAGAGGGGGGGGAGGGAAGGAGAGGGAAAGGGAAAAGGGGGTAGGTAGAAAGAGGGGGAGAATGGGGCAGATGGAGGGGAAGAGAGAGAGGAAGGGAGCAAGGGATAGACGAACGGAAGGATGGAGATAGAGGGAGATGGGGAAAGTTGAACAGAGGGAGTAAAGCTGACCTTTAAGGTGTTGACCGTTTTCTCCCCGGAGGGGGTGAATGCCCCTGTTTGATCACCGAAAATCGAGGGCAACCCCCTCCCCTCCCAGGGGGAGTCCCCGCCCGACTGCAGCTTGGCCTTCTAACTGACCCAGTGTAAGTATGCCAAAGCCAAAGCACATTCAAATCAAGAAGAAAGCAATTCCCACCCAAAGCAGAGCCTGTAGTCGCATTAGGGCACCGCAGGACTAAACGCTGCATTAAATGCGGATGCAGCTTTCCTTGCTGCTCTGGGTGACACCCTCAGGCATACACTCCTGCAGCACCGCTACAGCCTGGGGCCCTTTGGTGCTTCTAGGGTGCCACACAAAAGCCAAACTTCACAGTGCAGTGACTGTCTGTGGCCAGCAGGGCGGCGCCCAAAGTGTGGTGGTTTGCTGGCACTGGGAGCCACACTTTCATTCCCAGTCACACAGCAACAGTATTTGAAGGGATTTGGGGTGAATTTCACAACCGTGGCTCAGAGGGAGCTGTGGCGATAAGGGGATGCTGAGATTATAGGGGCAAAAATGACCCCCCCGTGACACAAGTCAATTGTTTTAGCTCAAGAGGAACGGATAAAAATGTGTAAACAGCACTCTTGGATGATTATGCAAATGACTGAGCCCATGTGTGAACTTGTGTGGGAAGTGTGATTATGTGTGTACGTGCGTTTGCCTGACCCCCCCCCCCCAGGTGACCATAAACCCTGATATCCAGCTGCAAATATAGATTCAAATCCTCATCTGCTGATCATCAGCCCCAAACGGGCAGTGGGCCGTGCTCAGGGCCGTGGACACCTCAGCAGAGATGAGGCGCGGGAGCCAGACATGGAATTCATTCAGGAATCGGGATCCCGGCAGCTTCTGGGTGTTGTAGAGAGCCTCAGTGCACACTTCCTTAACACAAATGGCACATTTCTGCAAACACACCATGGTCCTGGGTTCTCACCCGCTGGCCGTCCTCCTCGAACACAGCCTCGTGGACCCCGCAGGCAAACAGCGACGTGGGCAGGTCACTCAGGTCCATCATCTCGCAGGCATCCTTTTCGTTCTCCCCAAAGACCATCTCCTCCTCCTCCTCCTCCTCCTCCAGGTCACTGCGATAGGCCTCTGAGCCATTATTCCACGAGCTGGCCGCCTCTTGCAGCATAACAGCTGAGCAATCACACTGGGAGGCAGCAGCTACATATTATTCATTACGTTATCAGTTGCACTGGCGGCCAGCGTCCCCATGGTACGTTTTCCGGGTGTAATAGTAGAGTTACAATTGTTTGCAGTCACATGCTGCCAAGCGAAAATCTCCGCCATTCCGGTACGTGGTGCTACACCACCCTCTTGCGGTTAAATAGGCGTAATGCACAGAATAATCAAAAGCAAGCCGGATTTCCAGTTAATGTTTTATATTAATGTTTACCTTACTTAGGAAAACATTGCAAATTATCTATATTCATCTAACGTCATTATAGTTAAGATCGTAAATAAAATAGTTTTCAAAGGACACCGTGCAGAATTGAATAATGAATAACAAAGCGGCTCTTACAGGTTAATGCGAAACTATTTCTGCTCTGAGAATTTATTTCAGAGGAACAAGCCAAATGGTCGACCTGGAAGTTTAAACTAGAAGTATTGGCACAAACTGAAATAAAGCAGAAATGAAAGCGACCTAAAACAGGCGATAAGAACCGCCGATGTCAATCACGCAGAGCGCACCCAGTGTCACAATGACGGCCAAACGTCAGTGCTTGGAACAATAAAATACATTAGTTTGCAAGCCGCAATCACAAATAAAAAACCGTCTATAATTTTTTTTTCACCAATTAAATTCATGATGGGAGGTGACTTTGGAGAAAAACAACAGCGAAGATGAAGAGGGGGACAAAGAAACATAAACCGACAGTGAATTTCTTACCGCTGTTTCCGATCGGGCCACGGATTGTGATGCGGCGGCTTTATATTTACTGCGAGCCACACGTACCGAGCAGAAATTAACTTTATTCCGACATTTGCAGCTTGCAGGTCTGTGTAAGTAGGGGGTGTGCAGGTGCCACCCACAGGCATACGGATGGACCAATAGCATTCCATACCGGGGCGCAGCTCCACCAATCTCAGTCCAGAGGTATGAGGGGGGCGTGTCCTCGAAGTTAGGCCCGCAAGGCCCCGAAGTCCGGTTCGCCGTGCGATAGCCGGCCGTCGGCGGCGGCTTCGCGGTGGGCGGTGCCCTGCTGCTGGTTTATAACAGCGGTCCCTTCAGCCTAGTTAAACAGACTATTGCATTCGCCTGTTGCATAGGTACCTGCTGAGTGCATGCGACCGGTTTGCAAACGACCCTAAACCTGAATGCACTCTTTCGTATTCTCTTGTACATCGTAACAGTAACATCCCGTCTGTCAGTATGTCAGTCGTAGATGTCGAAATGCATTTAAAAGCCCCTTGTTAATTTTTTTTAATAAATGGCGTTTTGGGACATTAGTCGTGCTAAAAGCAGGTTTCTTGATTACAATATCCACCGTGGCCCTGTTCTTGTTGATTTTCATTCCCAGCCATGTAATGAGAATAACCCGTTTGCTCGGAAAAGTCATTTCCTTATAAATGGTGTGAAATCCTTTACTCTCACCACAAACGGATAAATACAATCGTCTTTTGGGAAGGTTGATTTCCCGGTGCAGATGAAGCGGTTGGAAAGCGTGGGCGCACCTTCCTCGTCCAAGCCGGCCGTGAAAAAATAAGATATCGGGATTTCAGTCCAGTCAGGAAAGACATGAGCTGTTTTCTATTAACTCCGCGAATTCTTGAAAGCGTACAGATTTTGTGTTCACAGTTTCACTGGAATGTGTTTGGAAGGGGGGGGGTGGGGGTGGTGACGCAACCAGCACCACAACTTCACTGTCGCCAGGACTTACACAAGGAGAAGAGTAGAGTTGTGACGTTCGCGAACGAACCGATTCTTTTGAACGGCTCATAAACATGAACGATGGGAGCCGAGTCGCGGCTGGGGGGAGCCGTTCTTTCTGTCGTTCTTTTTTTCCTATGCGTGTTTCACACAGATGCACACAAATTAGCTCCTCGGCGAGACAGAACAGTTATAGGGGGAGGGGCGCACCCAGCGCAGGGGTGCTCCTGCCTAACAGCATGATGATAGTTGTGCACGCATCCTTCACGTGAGTGCTCAAGTGGAAATACACCCTGCATGCCTCTGTCATTGGGTAGGAGCGGAGCCATTACTTGTGCACGCTGCCGTGATAACAATGTTCTTGTGTGGAAGTGTTTGTAGTAAAAGCTGTTTTACACAGAAATTCATTGCAGCCGGCTTTGTTTTTGATGTTTATTTGTGAGTAGGTATTGTATGAATAACATAAGTCAACTTAGCTTTACGCATACACACACTTAAGGTAAATCCAAAATAGTGATGTCACTGTCTAAGCAGAGGGATGTTGTGCAACCCTATGGAATATAGTCCACACGTGACAAATGAGGTAATAATCAATATTTCAGAATAATTCAAACTCAGATATTGGTGTGTGATATCTGAGTTTTAATTATTTGACTACAAATCTCACCTCATCATTCCTACCAGTGATTATTTCCAGGATAAACTGAGATGCCCCCAAGCTGGCTTCTTAAAACTGACTAAATATTTTAAAAGAGCCAAAAGAGCCGTTCTATTGAACGGCTCTTTGAAAGGAACGGATCGCCAAGATCCGGATCCCCTCAAAGAGCCATAAATCCCATCACTAGAGAAGAGCACTGGGCTCACAGCAGGAAGAGCGGAGGAGAAGCTGCCGGGATCCCAACTATGGGCTGTACGACTAGCACGGACGTCCAAAGGCTGAGCGCCCCCAGTGGCGTTCCGAAAGACAGCACAGGTAGGGGGTCCTCACCATTTTAAGGGGGGAAGGATGGACTGTTAGAGATTTCCTGAGACGGGGTGCATTTCTCAGAAACTCCCGTTACCGACTTACATAAATGGAGCTGTTCGGCTGCACGGTTTCCTTTGCTTTTTGGGAAACGTACCCCAGGGCATGTAGCTTGGGGGATCAAGATCCCAATTAAAGGTGGTGAAGCCTGAGTACCTCCCCAGCCCCCCAGATCCTGCTTTGTATGCCACACTGGCACCAGACTGTGTTCCATCATGGAAAAGCACTGCTGGTTAGTTCAGTAAATCTGGCAGCTGAGTCCAGGTAATGTGTAACTAGTGGTTGCTGAGCATTTGGGCGCAGGCAGACCGCATTTCAGGGCTGTCCCACCTTCCAGCCACATGAGCGGCGGAGGTATCGACCTGGCATCGCGTCGCAAACCGCTGCCTCTAGAGGCAGGTGAGAGGGTCTCTATAAAAGGCGCCGCATACCTCGCTAACGCTGCATGGATAACCTGTGTCCCACCATCAGGGTGTCCCCTCTGTTGCAGAGAAGAATGCGACACTGCTCTGTGTCCCACCATCAGGGTGTCCCCTCTGTTGCAGAGAAGAATGCGACACTGCTCTGTGTCCCACCATCAGGGTGTCCGCTCTGTTGCAGAGAAGAATGCGACACTGCTCTGTGTCCCACCATCAGGGTGTTCCCTCTGTTGCAGAGAAGAATGCGACACTGCTCTGTGTCCCACCATCAGGGTGTCCCCTCTGTTGCAGAGAAGAATGCGACGCTGCTCCTTGCTGAAGCAGCCCAGGACCTGACAGCCCCAGATGGTGTGTGCAGCTCTCCCACGCCGTTAACCTGTTAGGTGTCCAGTGGGTGGCTGGGTCAGGGGCGCTCCTGCACTCAGGTACAAGGGGCTGTGTCCGATTCTGGGCGGGCCCAGTACAGCCCTATCCAAGCCAGAATGTGCCGACCGAGCTGGAGACGGCAGGCACCAGTTCGAACAGCCGGTCCCACACAGATGTGCAGGGTCCTCCCATCACTATGGTAACTGGTGCTTGGTGATATCTGAAATCGCATCTTTGCGCCGTGGGGAATGTCAATCCTGCAGAGAAGGTCCGCAGCATAGCAGGCTGGCCCCACTACCAAAGTCTAGAGATTTAACATTTTCCTCCTTGATTATGATCATGCTAGTGGTCATAATTCGCATTCTGGAGGGATTATAAAACATCCCCCATCACAGGGCAAGCACCCCCCCCACCAGTCGACCACAACGGTGGGGGACCAGAGCTGGACACGGGGATAGAAGAGGAGCGCATGCAGGGTGAGGGTGAGTGCCACCGTTACCCCCGTTCCCCCAGACAGTACAGAGTCACGGCAAATGAAGCTCTATTCACAGGTAACAATGTCGCCGCCCTGCAGGCCAGCTGTGAGGCGCTGGATCAGAAAGCCTCTGGGGGTAAGTACAGGGCTTTCATTGTGGGGACGTCACCAACTGCGGCACCAGCCTGGACCGTGTGCACATACTTTCCTTTGGCCTGTGTTGTTTATCCAGCTCAGTTCCACACTGTCCATACCTACTGTTCTTCAGATCCCAGCGATGCTGCTGTAGAGGCAACATATCAGCCCTAAGAGCCCAAGGGCAGCAGATCCAGCAGCAGCCGGAAGCCAGACGAGCTTCCGGGGACCCTGGGTGATGAGCATTTCCGACGGCCCTAACGTGGCTACAAAGAGCCTGCAAAGAGCCGGAACTCAACACTTACAGGAGAGTCAGTGCAGACAGTGTGTCACGTCACCTCAGTAACTAAATAAATGTACCTGACAATGACCGGCATCTACAAAGACGCCAGCTTGGATGCATCCGTTTCTCTTCAGCCCAACTTGCTATTGTTTTAGGTCTGAATGTAATAATGCTGTCAGTAGGACAGCAGTGTGTAAGTCGTCAGTAGGACAGCAGTGTGTAAGTCGTCAGTAGGACAGCAGTGTGTAAGTCGTCAGTAGGACAGCAGTGTGTAAGTCGTCAGTAGGACAGCAGTGTTCCCCGAGCTTTTCTCCGCCACGACACCCCTCTCACAGGTCATTTGGCTTTGCCGTTTTCCAGCCACTTTTGGAAACAGACCCATTTAAAAATGTATTTTTCAAAGCAACCTTAATGTGATATTTAAGGCTGTGGGAGTTTCCCCCTTAAAGGTAAACAAAACATTCTTCACCAAACAGCAAGCATTCACTCTGAGCCCTTAACGCGAACTGACATGTCAAACACTCAATCCTCACATAATCTTGCTTGATTTATTTGCTTACCACCTAATACACTGCAGGGCAACTCGAGATTATGGAAGCAGCTCTCTGTAGATACCCCACACATTCATCACAGCAATGAAAATCATTCGGTACCAGAGCATGAAACATGTATGACCACTAGAGGGCAGTGTGAGCAACACATCCTCACTCTGTCAACCTCACCCCACCCTGACAGCACAGAGCACACAGGCAGAACATGAGACAGGCAGAGGTCAGAGGTCACGCTGATCCCAGGGCACCCTCAGAAAGAGGTCAGAGGTCAGATTCCATGGGCCGTAATGATACAGACAGGATTTGTCTTCCCAGCACATACATGTACATACATGTAATGGGCCACAGAGAGAAACCAGGCAGCAGAAAGCACATTTACGGTCCAGACAGGTCAAACAAATGTAAGTTGCATGTTGGCCATGACTGGACCGGTCCCACCCCAAGTCTGTCTCCTCTTCTTCACCCATCCGCCCAGGCCCGGTTGCCCTGGGGCGGGGGGGGGGGGTTTACTGTTTAGGTTCAGCCCATAAATATTTACAGCTTCATCCAGGGGAGGGGGGTGGAGAGGATCACATTGCGCCCGCGCCCAGGTCACCCTCCCACCCGCACCGGCACAGTCCCAAACCAGGGCCAGGACCCTCTCAGTCCTGCTTGAGCTCATCCGACTTGTAGGTGGCAGCAGCAGGGCCAGTGGCCAGCTGCTCCGGCACCGCGGGCAATGCGGCAGGGATGGCGCTCTCGCTGTTCACCAGAGCACCGTACGAGAAAGAGCCATTGTAGTCCGGCTGCACGGCCCGGCCTTTGTCGTGGATTGTGGGGATTCCTGTATGGAGAGCAAAAGGAGAAAGGGTGTAAGGATGTAAGGCCTCCACCTGGCCAGGAGCTGCGGACGGGCACTGGAAGTGACCCACCTTGCATCATGTCCATGGTCACGTATGGCTCAAACGCTTTTGTCCTCCTCTTGTTCTTCGTGACTAAAAATACTCCCAGGAAGCAAATGGCACACCTGTGTAACACCAGCAAACGGGGGGGGGAGTGAGGTGTCACACACAGTTCCCAGCTCCGGGACGGCCCTCATGCTCCCCCCAGTGGGGCCCCAGCTTCAGGATGGCCCTCATGCTCCCCCCAGTGGGGCCCTGAGCTTTGCGACAGCCTTCACACTCACCCCAGCAGGAACATGCAGATGTGAAGCACACTCTCCTGGTTGAACTCCAGGTAAAACACAGCTCCTGCAGCAGGGACAGGGAATGAGACCTCAGTGCGCCACCTTGTGGGGGGTGGGGGTGAGGTGGGTGTGAGACAATGTGTGCGATACTCACCAGCGACGATGGCGAAGACCGTGGAGAGGATGTAATTCACGCTGGCAATCAAGGACGAGTCGTACAGGTTGGAGGCCTGAGACAGAAACCTGGTCATCACAGGAGAGAGAGGACAGACACATGGCCTCAGCCAATCAGAGGAGTTGCAGCGTCAGCACAGCATGGTGGCCAGACGACGGCGGCGCTGGGAGTGACTCACGAGGCCTGGAAGAGCACGGTGGCGACCATGCAGACCAGCATGACGTAGAAGATGGGGAAGGAGAGCTGCAGCTGTCCCTGGATGCTGAGTACGGTCATGCCTGACACGGCCTTCACAGTGATGGCCGTCACTGATCCTGAGGGGCAAGGGGGTCAACAGCACATACAGGGAGAAGCAACTGTCCCGGAGCAGCGGAGATATGCTCACTCACCCAGCAGAGCGACAAGCAGCACGATGACCACCAGGTAGGTTAGCTTCTTCTGCTTATAGAAATATAACAGCAAGCAGAAAGCGATGATCTCCAGGAGCTGAAAGGGAGTGCAGGGCAGCTGAGGCCGAGGGCTGACCCACCTAGCAGAGGGGGCCAGTGAGCAGGCCGCCCCATGGGTCTTACCAGGTACAGGAGGCAGGGCCAGCTGATGACGTGCTTCACCATGTTGTCAGCACTCAGCTTCTCGTGAGCGTTAGGGCCGAATGTGACAAACAGGTAGGTCCCTGTGGCCGTAAGGATGCAGCCAAGGAAGGAGAGGATGTAGCGCTCTGTAACAGCATGGGGGGGGCTGTCACCATAAACACACACTGGGGAGGGGTCCTGATATACTGAGCTGAGATCTATGGAACTGAGCTTTGAGGTAGGGTGTGCAGTTGTCATCCAATACACGTTTTCATAAATCATAAAATTCATAAAATCAGACCGTGATGATATGTGGCATGAGCAATAATCAGCAGGGTTTCAGATGACAGGCATAAACATTTGTCCGGAAGCTGGCATTTTGGTACCAACAATTTGGTAGTGGATTAGCGACACCCACAAGTTATTCATCTGTATAAATTTAATAAACATGTGGAACTTTAAGCCGCAAAATCACCACATGACCACTGTCTTTTTTACCGAGCTTATCCACAAAATCTCCTCTTTCAAAAGATGTTGCGGTTGTTGAGGTATCCACTTCCGTAATTTACCAAAACAGGAGCCCGTTCTGAGCGCCACGCAGGCTTCTTAATTACTGCCCCCCCTACTGGTGCTACGACGAACAGTAAATAAGTTCTATTGCACCCCTGAATCGGGCAGCAAAATGATAGTAAGACAACAGGAGTGGGGAGACTTACTAGCAAACTCTCTGGGCTTCCACTTCTCACGTAGGAAGACAAAGCCCAGGATAGAGGTCGCTGTGAAGAGGAAGAAGGTGAGTTTCACTTCACACAGGCCCGGTCCCCACACACACTACCTACCGGGGCACGTACTGCCACAGAAGCCAGCTGACATATTCAGTGCACTTACCAGCTTTAGGGTCAAAAATACATAAGAAAAGTTGAAGGGACTGGTTTGAATATGAAATAGCATTCATATGACCTATGTGTAATATTTTAATATGTCATATGACAGTACTGACGAGAGAGCGACGTACCGATCAGCGACACGGCGCCCAGCGGCGCCACCAGCGACAGCGGGGCGAAGGCGTAGGACACGAAGACGCCCAGCTCGCCCAGCAGCGTCAGCACCAGCCCGCACCACCAGCTCATAGTTTTGTAGTAAACACGAGAGTCCTTGTTGCCGGCCAGGCTCAGGTGGCTGTATTTCTGCGAAGGAGACCGGGACCGGGACCGGTTACAGAGCGGCGGTGCACAATCAGGAGGGCCGGTGCTGTGGGGCCGGGAGCCTCACCTGCACGCACAGCGAGATGCTGATCAGCAGGTTCCCGGAGATCGCCAGCAAGGTTCCGATCAGGTTGTCCTACGCCGAAAAATGGGACAAAAACAAAGAGGATGACGACCCGGTACCGGCAGACGCCTAACCGAGCACCACCGACTCCACCGTCCCCGGGCGACAGGCTCTCTCCTCACCGTGTAGGACGACGAGTCGTACCCAGAGGTCTGAAGCACTCTGCCCACCCCGGGGGACTCCATCCTCGCCATTTCCGCGTCTGCAGCCGCTCACCTGCAGAAAGCGACCCCGCAAACGGGCGTTGACGCAAACCGGTGACGCAGGCGGAAGGCGAGCCGAACGGACCCGACGGGAGCCGAGAGCGGCCGAGCCACTACCATAGGCAGACGTACGTTGACCGCCCCCGCCAATCAAAAGCAGCAGCACGCCATGACGTCATCAGCCCACAGCAGGTAGAACGAGTTACCATACCTTTATACGATTGGTCTGTGCGAGCGTTGTATGACATTCCTGCTGTGTATTGTATATAGATTGTCCTGATTTGTATTTTCGTTTTTTTTTCCAACCCTGGCTATGTCTTTCTCCTTTATTTTTTTTGTACGTGTTCATATGTTAATAAAAAATGCGGATAAACAAGTAGCCATACCAGGAACTTGACTGGAGTGATTACATTCATTTAATTTCGAATCTACCTTAAGTAAATTTGCAGTCAGTTTATAAACAGAAAACAATCTGACTGATACTGTATCGCATATTCTATGCGTATTTTACAGTGACCGTGAATACATCTTTTTCGTTATGTTGTGTTATTACACCATTTCTACATTTTCTAGAACGCTTCTTCAGATTGTACGTAGTAAAATAAAAACTTTAAACCGTAGGCGGAGTTTGCTGTTTGCATTTGAGGGGGCGCACCTTGCTTACCTTATGTGCTAACGCACACATCACCACCACCTTTTCTACGGGTACCAACTAACCACCATGCAAAGGCGCAAAGTGCCTTGCCAGAACATAGCGCAATTATGGTCTTGCCAATTAATTGCAATTTCGACTCAGCCGACCGCCCCCCCCATAACACCGGAACCCCCCACGAAAATGTTTCTGCCTACCGGCCACTTGGGAGTAGCTCCAGTCATTTATTTATTTATTCTTTACTTTTTATTTTTCTTTTCTTTTTTTATTTTTATTTTCAACCGTTACAAATTACAATGCAAACAAGAGCACACACTACAGATCAAGGAGATGAGGTGAAGGTAGAACGAGAGAACAAAAAACTGAACAAACAGAAAAAATATAAATAAATATATACAGTAAATAAAAAATAAATGGTTGTCAGGAGTACATATTACGATATATTACGATACCATACATCAGCAGGAGGCTACATAAACAGATTCCAGAGAAATAAAGGTATAGATAAACACTGAGTATGTCCGGAAAGCTTTTCTGTTTTTACACTTTGATACGGTTTGAAGATAAATATTTACCTCTACTTTAAATAGATCAAATACAAGGTGTTTCCCAGACCATATGTTTTTGTGTATGAAATATTTTGCCAAAATGATTATTCAATCAATGAAGTGTATTATTTACATATTAATTTCTTCCACAGTAAAACTAGTCATAATGTCAGATTCTTTAAAGATAGCATGTATATTATATTCATCTTTAATATCCGCTTGTAGTTCAGACCAGGACGTATTAACAATGGGACAAAACCAAAATAAATGTCGTAGAGTTTCTGGGTCGCTATTGCAAAAGACACACTTTTCATTTCTATTTACTTTAAATCGCTGAAATGTAAGGGTTTTGACTGGGTTATACTCGGGGGTGTGGGAATGGGAGATCCTATCGGGGAAGGACCCCCCAGGTGGCAGGGGCTCCTACTCCTGTAACTGGGTAACCTTACATTAGAATGTTCTAATGCTTACAACATTAGAAGATCTAAATTCTAAAACATTCAGACCACCTCCTTCCTGTGGATGACAGATAACCTTTTTATACATACAGATATATACACATCCAAGACCAATGCAGCATATACTAATCTAGACAAGACCTCCGACTTAGACAAAAGTATATGACCATTCAAAGAAATGTCTCTATTGCTCTATTGAAAGCCTTTATTGTCATGCTCCAGTATAATGACAATAAAGGCATTCTATTCTATTCTTTAAGCAACCACGAACTATGCTTGTTTTCAAATGTTAGAATTATGAGGGAAAGATTAAGATCACTTCTAGTGTTAGAATTTTTTGAGATCATAATACCAAGGTATTTAACGACATCTTTTACAGGAATGTTACATATAGAGATTAAATCACATTTATCTATATTTACAGAGAGATCAGATACAGATGAAACATTTTGCAAACATTTCATGGCCTTACTTACTTGTATCCTGTTTTTTAGGAAATGATTTGTATCGTCAACAAGTTGGGAGAATTTAATGTCTTTACTCTAAATTTTAATTCCCCCGAAAATCATCTTTGTTTAAATAAGTAGCCATAACCAGCAAACAAAAGAAAAGGGCTGATATAGCAGCCCTGTCCGATTCCCTGGCAATTTAAAATCTGTGTGACGTCCCATGAGTTACCTTGATGGAGCTGTTCCCTTTGTTTTATAATGTTCTTATAGCCTTTTGAAAATACTGACCAAATCCAAAAGCTTGAAGAGTCTCAAATATTAAGCAATGCTTGATGGTATCAAATGTCTATATAAAACCATCTTGATCTATGAAGTCACTATAATCTATAAGATCTAATACCAACCGAATATTGTTAGTTATGTCTTCCTTTCATGAATCCTGATTGTGATTCGTCAATAATTGAATCCAGGTTTGTCTTTAATGTCTCTGCAAAAACAGATGCAAGTATCTTTCCATCATTATTTTTCAAAGTGATAGGGTGCCAGTTATCTATATAAGAGTGATTTAACCCAGGCTTTGGAATTATTGTTATTAAACCTTGGGTCATCGAACCCAGTAAGATTTCCCTTTCAATTGACTCTTTAAGAACCTAAAGAAGAAATTCAGATAAATCTTCTTGGAATGTCTTACAAATTTCAGAATTAAATCCATCATTACTGGGGAATTTATTCAGTTTTAATTTGCTTATACATTTTTTTTACTTCTGTAATAGTTATTTCTTTATCACATTCTATTTTATAATCCATCCATCCATCCATTTTCCAAACCGCTTATCCTATAGGGTCGCGGGGGGTCCGGAGCCTATCCCGGAAGCAATGGGCACGAGGCAGGGAACAACCCAGGATGGGGGGCCAGCCCATCGCAGGGCACACTCACACACCATTCACTCACACATGCACACCTATGGGCAATTTAGCAACTCCAATTAGCCTCAGCATGTTTTTGGACCGTGGGGGGAAACCGGAGTACCCGGAGGAAACCCCACGACGACATGGGGAGAACATGCAAACTCCGCACACATGTGACCCAGGCGGAGACTCGAACCCGGGTCCCAGAGGTGTGAGGCGACAGTGCTAACCACTGCACCACCATGCCGCCCCCTATTTTATAATCTTCCTCTATAACTTCAATATTATCTACTAATGATTGGATATTCATTTGTAGGTATCACTGTTTCTGAACGATCCTTCCGATCCCTTCCCTTCCAACCAACGGCATTGTGCTTCCCAAATGCTATTCCGTCGATCGGTGAAAACAAAGCACGTTAACGAATGAGCCAGTCAATAAATAAGAGCGATTCGACATGGTGTTTCTTTGTGGTTTATGTAGGCCTATATGATTTAAGCACTGCGCCTTCAGACTAACGGCCGCCAGCATTATGCTGGGCCAGGACCTTATAAAGAATATCAACCCGCCCAGTGACTTTCACAGCAGCAATTTAATCTTCATGATTTCACGGTCATGAAGCTTCACGGTGTGAAAAACAAAAAACGTAGTACTGGAGGAAAGAAAACCTTGTACTACCCATAGGGCAAATGACGCTGCAAGGTACTGACTATTACGCAAAAAAAAAGATTATTAGATACCATATTTATACAATCGTCCAGCACTAATCCGGCTAATAACTATATATACTTAGTAGGCCTAAATCAACTAATAATATAAGAAACGGCATCAAACATGTTTACAGTTTTGTTTATTTATATATATATATATATATATATATATATATATATATATATATATATATATATATATATATATATAACGCTTCATTATTGTAACCTATGGAAAGTTTTAGGACGAGGCTCAAAGTATATGATAACATTTTTAAATGATTAACGCACATCCCATTCAGCTATGGAGTTACCATACCCTGCAGCATGAGAAGGTCATGTCGCAAATATGCAAAAATAAGTGTAATACTCTTCGTTAATAAGGGAACAATTCATCTCGCTACGCGGAGCTCTCGCGCAGATTAATTACGACGTCTTTTCCCCCACGAGACACGTGGCGGCGCTGCAGCTGCGCATAGCGGGCGCCTCATTATCATATTTAGCTCCAGCTAAATTATTTGGTTACAGCATGTGTACTGTGGTTACTTGTGGGAAGGAAGTTTTTACAGTCTCGTTAATATAGTTTCGCTTTTTCTTTTAGTTACAATATAATTAAAAAACAACACCAAGGGGACGTTTACGGGATAACAAGATTATTTTAAATGTTTAGTGTTTGTTAGGGGGGAAATCTACGCTTTGTATAGTTAAATTTAAGATTTTGACCATTATATGTGCTGGGAAGAAAACAACAAATGTAAGCAGTTATATTAGATGCAGTCCAGTGTAAACAATCTCATTGTAAGGTAGTCTAAGCCATCCGGATTAGGGCACACTAACAGATGGCATTTCGTCCATTGGCGGCTTTCCGTATTTACCTCACTGGATTAATACATTTAGTATATTTTCTTACTGAATGAGGAAGCTGAGCCGTCGATATGTAGGTCGTATGACAAGGTTTTTTAAACCAGCAGTTCATTTACACGTTGAAAGCGACACCCCACCCACAGAGTCTCCATAATAGCCGCACCGCTATTATTAAACGGGGCATCGCCTTGTCATCATTTCGCCAAACTGTCACTGACAATGCAGATGAGCGTCGGAGTCACAGCGGCTTGACGCACATAAGACGCGCATTCATGCCTCCCATTGTGCGGCCGCGTCAAGTTCACACGCAAGTCGCCGAGGCGCGTCTCAATAACAGCCATAAACAAGCGAAAGATATCGGCATCTACCGTGGCCAAATTCCCCACTGAGGAGTCATCAAGGAGTTGCTTCTCAAAGTCAACAGCTGTCGAAATTGAATTTCACTTTATTGTTTTCAAAAATTCCAGTAACACATGCAAGCCAATGAATGACCAACAGCAACAAAAACACCTTAGACACACAGCAACGTGTCAAGTAAACATTCAGTTCAAGATAAATGAAATAAGGACATTTTTATGAAATTTTTAAAATGATTTAAATAATTTAAGCCCCCAACCGACACCCGGGGGTAGGATCACGAAGATTTTTTTCTTTTTCTTTTTTAGCTCTGAAGGTTTAAAATGAAGTCTCCTAACTAAACACATCTACATTTTCTTTTTGATATTTACTGTAATGTATATCAGGAGAAAAACTAAACGAAGAAATGGATATCTGGAGAAGGCTCGCGGGTCTGCTTGATCGCACGCGCATCGTGCTTGCAGTTTTATCGGCCGCTCGAGGAGGCCGAGCTAATGACGGCACCTGCTGCACGTGGCGAGAGCGTCACCTCGTCTTGCACCACTAGAGGGCGCCAATCAGCAGACTGTTAGTACAGCCCCGCAAATCCAGGCGGAAATACTCTTATAAGGTTCAGAGTGTGGCCCATCCTCAATAAACTTTTCATAGAGTGAATATCAATCCCAGGAACACAAAGACTGTACATGTGGTCTTCGCAGTACTGGTCTTGCTAACTGTCCTTCACGGTGAATCATGGGATTGGTCACGTTTGGTGAGGATGCAAATGATGTATCCATGAGACTTCAGGCAGAGCAAGAACGAAATCCGAGGATTTTCACCATCCTCTGTACTAGTATTGGAGCTGGTCTTCGCCAATGGAAGATGATGTAAAATGGGTAGATGAGAACACAAGTACGCTTATTGAGATTCACCTGGAGCTTCAGTGAGCCCAGGGGCCTCAGAGAATTCTTGGAAGGATCAATTCTGACTGCCAATTGCTGCGGGAGTTCACACATTTTCACATGTTGCCCAGTGTTGATGCAGCGATTGCACAGGAGATCTCGCCATGCAGGTGATCGAGATGCACGTCGGCCTGATCCCTGCAAAGATATGGTCCCATACTCTCTGCTCTTCATAACTGAGATGCAGCGATAAGGGGTCACGTCCGTTGTTTGTTTTGCTCTAGCCTGTCAAATACCCAGAGATACCTGTGTAGAAGTGAACTCACTGCTTTCGTGTTCGTTTCACGGTATTTGAAATGTAAGCAAGGTGACTCGGAGCAACACCCCAGGAAGAGTATGGGCCTAATCTTGGAAAAAAACAGCCCTTCCTGTCCGTACAGTGCAGCTGGCGTGGAGCAAGGCCCTGTCAGCTCTGCTGCTGATCATAGGAAACCATCAAGTGAGAGAACGAAACACGTACAGATAACGATTTTTGGGTAAATATCCCAATATTAGAAAAATATTCTTGACTATACCCAGCTTTACCTTACAGGTGCATGTTTTCCTCTCTCCGGGATTATTAGTGCCTCTCACTGCTGTTGACGGCGCTTCCGGCTGCCCTGGGTAACCTGCTCAGGTAGATTAAGCAGTTTTGGTAAGAGCGTGCTACAGAAATGCGACTGCTTTCCAGGGGGAGGTGTGGGGCCCAGGTGATTCCCCAGTTCTGTGGGGAATCCCAAGTTGAAGACCTTCACCCCTGCCCAGCCCTGACCTTAATCATAAGGAACCAAACTAAATATCAGACTTATGGTATTTTTACTTTTTTGATTGCATTCACAGATCTTTGTGGGGACCTGAAATATGGTCCCCACAACATCAAAATAACAGGTTTTATCACATTGTGGGGGACATTTGGTCCCCTCAATGTAATATAAACCTAATCCACACAGACACGTACACACAGAGACACATGCGTACACACGCACAGACACACATGCGTACACGCACACAGACACAGACACGCGCACACACAGAGACACACACGCACACACAGAGACACAGACACGCGCACACACACACAAATACACAGACACAAACAGACACATACACACACACACAGATACACACAGAGACACATACACAGACATTGACTTACTTGTGTATGTGGTTCAGATATACCTTACCTTGTGGGGACCAGGAAACCAGGAACAATGTCCCCACAATGTGATAAAAACCTTTTATTCTGACAATGTAGGGACCATGTTTTTTTTGGTCCCCACAAGGGCAAACTCAATTTTCGAAAAATCTGTGACTACAATGAAAAAACTAAAAATGCGAAAGTCGTATATTTAGTTTAGTTACATATGGTTATGATTGGAACTGATGATTATGACTCTGAGCTGTCCCCACAAAGACATGATTGCAGCTTTGTGTGTGTGTGTGTGTGTGTGTGTGTGTCCGTCCACATGCATGGTGCTTTCAGACAGAGAGATGCACTTGATGTGATCTCTGTCTTG